>NC_091952.1:197729225-198029225 GCF_031021105.1 Erythrolamprus reginae | reverse complement strand
TTATGAGCTCACTGTTACAGACACACAGTACAGTATTTTATTTTGAAATTCTCTGAGGCAAAACAGGGTGGGTTTTTTATTTGTTTGTTTGTTCGTTTGTTTGTTTGTTTGTTTGTTTGTTCGTTCGTTCGTTCATTTATTTATTTATTTATTTATTTATTTATTTATTTATTTATGTATTATTTCTGTGCCGCCCAGTCCCAAAGGGACTGCTGCTCAGACACTATACTTTTCCGCCCACCCCCCCAAAAAATTAGAGGGAACACTGTTTGGAACAGAAATAAAACAGGGTAGACTTTAATAGTTACATCAACGGAAAAAATAGGAGAAAAAATCGGTTCGAAATTTTCTTATTTATACTCTTTTTAATTTCCCTTACTAAATTGTCCATTAGCTGCTCCTTGGCTTTTTCAAATATATTATCTCACTACCTCATGAGGGAAGTGTTGTTCCCTCATGGTTATGTTGATATAAACCTTGGGGCCTCCCCCCCTCAAATAATAAAACAAACAAAGCAAATTAAGCCAAAGTACAAAAATATGTAAAAGATCCTCCTTTGAAGGTCATATCTTATTTAACAAAATCTAGAATTATTTTCCATTTTCTGGGCATACCTACAAGAGCCCTTCATTTCTTGATAAGCTTCAGTTGTTTCCCTTGACAGAAAAGAAATGGGCCATGTCTTACAATGCATTGATAGTGCAGAAATGTGAGATATCATTGATTTTTGTTTGCTTCCCTTACATTGTCTGGTATATTACCTTGAACTATCTAACTGACTGTAAAAGAAATAAAATATCCCAAGGTAAATTTTGTCAAAAAAAGTATAATGGCTAATATCTCATTCATGTTCTAGTTTAAATGTTAAGTGAAGTATTGATGTTATATGTATACATTTTCATTCATTTAATTTTAACAGGGGCAATGAACTAAATTAGAAACATAAAAACATAGAAGATTGATGGCAGAAAAAGACCTCACGGTCCATCTAGTCTGCCCTTATACTATTTCCTGTATTTTATTTTAGGCTGGAAATATGTTTATTGCAGGCATGTTTAAATTCAGTTACTGTGGATTTACCAACCATGCCTGCTGGAAGTTTGTTCCAAGCATCTACATTTCAGTATTCAGTAAAATAATATTTTCTCATGTTGCTTTTGATCTTCCCCCCAACTAACCTCAGATTGTGCCCCTTTGTTCTTGTGTTCACTTTCATATTAAAAACACTTCCCTCCTGAACCTTATTTAACTCTTTAACATATTTAAATGTTTTGATTATGTCCCCCCTTTTCCTTCTGTCCTCCAGACTATTCAAATTGAGTTCATTAAATCTTTCCTGATAGGTTTTACGCTTAAGACCTTCCACTATTTTTGTAGCCCATCTTTGGACCTGTTCAATTTTATCAATATCTTTTTGTGGGTGAGGTCTCCAGAATGGAACACAATATTCACAGTATAACTAGAGAGGCCATGGTTAAGCATGATAATATTAAATAAAATTGGCATGGTTTTTTAGCATAGTGGTGGTTTAACACACACCCCAAAATAAACACTTTGTTATTTTGCTGGATGTAAATCAGCTAGTAATCATTGCTTTTTTATCTACTATAGGAAACAAAAATTGACTGCGTCAGAGTTGCTACTAAAGGTATGTTCCTATTGTGTAGTTCTTCTTAGCTTTAAATATGTACCAGATTATTTATATATTGTTAAAAAGATTTACAAACTCCTTTCATGATATTACATATAGATTATTTAAAAGTATAAGAAATGGAAATGTTAACCTTATAGAAGCCATAGTCTTATAATATGCGCATATTATTTTTTTCCATTTTCCATTTGTGGCTTTCTGATACTGCTGTTTGCCTAATGTTAAGGATGCTAGGAACATCACTTTTAACAACAGCAATAAAAGTATAATATTGTAACAATGCATTTAAATTTCAGAATTCATTTTTGACAACTTTGATCAAATGCTAGAAATGCTCAGAAAACAGACTAATTCACACCATCTGGAACATTCTGTGAAAAATAGATCTATAGAACTATAATTGCAATAAACTGTTTAGAAAAAGACTTTGAACACTATTTATAACAATTCCTTACATTGTGTTGCAAAGAATTTTCCTTAATTTATGCTTCAAAATTGAAACCTGGCTTTTCAGGTATTACCAGTAGTGTTGGGCAAACTGAACCTGCAAAGTTCGGGTTCGTACCAAACTTTGCATGGTTTGGTATACCGAACCCTACCCGAATTTTTGCAAACGTTCGCCAAAAGTTCAGGTTCATGTTTGGGAGAGCGCCAGGAAGTGCCGCCGCCCAGCGGTCACCTTCAGAAACAGCTGGGGAGCTGTCGGCCAGTCAGGAGGCGAAAAAGGAGGTGGGGAATCCCACGAGGAGATTCCGGGGGCAGAGCTTTGACGTCACTGAGACGTCCTTCCTAGCCAGCTGAAATGGGGACTCTAGGAAGGACTTCTCAGAGACGTCAAAGCTCCACCCCTGGAATCCCCTCATGGAATTCCCCACCTCCTTTTGCGCCTCCCGACTGGCCAACAGCTCCCCGGCTGTTCTGGGAAGTGCCACCGCCCAGCTGTCACCTTCAGAAACAGCCGGGGTGCTTCTCGGCAGTCTCCCGAACACCGAACCTGGAAGTTCGGCAAACGTTCAGGTTCGGGAGAGCGCTGGGAAGCGTCCCGGCTGTTCCAGAAGGTGACAGCTGGGCGGCGGCACTTCCTGACACTTTCCTGAACGCCAAACTCGAAAGTTCAGTAAAAGTTCGGGTTCGGGTTTGGGTACCAAGGCCAAACTTTAAAAAAAAATTGGGTGCCGAACCCAAACCCGAACTTCATTGGGTTCGCCTAACACTAATTACCAGAGAAATGTTCTTAGGATAAATGGGATCAGAAAGCCCGAGATATGAATTGTTGTACGTACTATTTTCTTTTTTTAATTTTAACATTCTTAGCACATTTCAAACAACATTGCTTACATTAGTGCTACATATTTTATACATTATTATAACATATTATTTTGCCATGATTATATGGCTGATAGTCATTTTTATTGAAAAATATAGACAATTAATTGATTTTGGGTATTCTTCATGATTATATAATCCATATAATTGTTAGCACAAAGAACACAACTGATAGCAATGAACAATAATGAAGTTTCTTCCATATATTATTGTTAGTCAAGTGGAATTTTGTTTAACTTCAGAGTTAAATAATTAATCAAGAAGAAGAATTTGGTCCAATTTATTATAAATGGATGAAATATTAACAGTTGTAATCTGTATCTTATTTAGAAGTTATTCTGCCAACTGTTTCATCTTTTGGTAGCTGAACCTTTTTATTCTTATGCTTATCAGAACAAGAAATCTTGTTTGCACTGAAGTTGGTACCATAGCAACAAATAATATCAAAGTAGTCTCTTAGTGAAAGGGAAAAGATAAAATTCAACTTTCATTTAAAACACATGCTAGTTCTTTTTGTATTATAAAGGCATCCTTGTGGCTATTTTATAAAACTTTTGAAAAGCCTGTAGAGTTCTCAGGGATATAGGACTGGGATCTAATGTATAGCACTTGTTTGGCAATTCCCTTCCAGAATGGCAGTAATTAAGGCCAGAACTATTTTTTTAGCCAAGTTTTTGAACAAAGGCTGGCCACTTGGTATCTATCTGCTGTCCTATTAATTGTAATGCACACACCAGTAAATGGCGTCCCCTGACCTCAGACATGACTTACATATATGAAATTGACTGAAATTTAATGATTCAAAATAATTCTGCAGAACTATATTCCTATAGTTGACCAATTGTTATCCTTTGTAATGCAGTTATTTAAAATATTTTAATGGTGTTTTTAATCCCTGTGATACATTTTCACAATGCAAATAATGTCTGAATAGGCATTTAACCTATGGAGGAACAAGAACACCAGACATAAATTAAAAAAAAGTGTTACAATACAGGAATTATTTTTTACATAAATCTTAGTAATAACATTTATTCTTTACTATATCCTGGTAATAAGTCTGCAAGGGAAACAGAAGCAAGCTTTATGGAAAGAATGTTTATAAACAAATAACTGGGATAACATAAGATTTCTCCAAGAAACTTCATTTAATATGTCTTCTTCACCTATATTTTGAAATTTTAGTTGTTTATGGCAGGCTGACTGCAATGAAGATAGGATAATTATATTATCTGGTTACACTGTGATTTAAATAGCAATTACATTTGAATAATAGTTTTTGATGAATCCTCGCTTTCTGACTGCCTCATTTAGCAACCATTTGAAGTTAAAAAATAGCTTCCTCAATTTTTTTCCCAAAGTCCTCAACTTTATCACTATCACAGCATCTCAGGGTCAAACCATTGCTATGTGTGTTTCACAAAAGGCTTGTGACAACCAGAGTTAATAGAGAAAACAGATGTTAAATAGTAGGTTGTTGTCACATAATCTTTCAATTAGCAACAGCAATACTTCACTTAACAACCAAAGGAGGAATAAAATCATAAGTGATTTTTCACTTAACGATCACGATGTCCCAATTGTTGTTGCTAAGCGAAGAGCGCCCATATATAAAATATTAGTAACTTTTAGCAATTGGTGATGTGTGTATGTGGACCTTTAAGTAATCTTGTTCTATCAAGAATTCCCCACAGTTTTTGTGGCAGGATTTTTGGATGAGATTTGCCATTGCCTCCTTCCTAGATTTGAGAGTTGACTGGCTCAGAGTCACCCAGTCAGGTTTGTGCATACAGTGATCCCTCGATTAGCACGGTCTCGATTAGCGCGAAACGCTGCAACGCGGTTTTTCAAAAAATATTAATTAAAAAAATAAAATATTAAAAAATAAAAAATAAGTCCACGCTAGTTCTCTCTCTCTTTCTCTCCCTGTTGCCGGCGTGGTATATGAGAGAGAAAGAGAGAGGCAGAGGTCGGGCGCATTACCGGGAGGTGGAGGCGGCGTGGGGACGCTGGGTGCCGGGGACACCGAGGAGGGGGTGGACGTGGCCTCTCAGCTGCAGAGCCGAACAAGGGCGGAGGCAACGGCGGAGTCCGGCGCTGGGGCCATGCGGGGCCGCTCATCCAGGGGGGCGTGGACTGGCAAGTCGCCCTCCTTTCTCTTTCTTTCTCCAAGCTGCAATACGGCAAGCGGCAAGTGATCTTGGGGTTTCCCCTTTGCCTGGGCGGCGGGAAGACCAAGGGAAGGTTCCTTCAGCCGCCCAACACCTGATCCGCTCCGCAGCGTGGCAACGGGGAAACCCCATCTTCGGCTCCTCGCTGCTTCCGCGCTGCGGAGCAGATCAGCTGTTGGGCGGCTGAAGGAACCTTCCCTTGGTCTTCCCCGCCGCCCACACGCAAACTCCACCATCTGCGCATGTGCGGCCATGAAAAAAATGGCGCACATGCGCAGATGGTGTTTTTACTTCCGCATCCAGTATAACGCGGAAATCGGTTAGCGCGGGAGGTCTTGGAACGTAACCCCTGCGCTAACCGAGGGATCACTGTAAAGCACAACTAGAATTCACTATCTCCCTGTTCCCAGCATAGTGCCTTAACCCTATACTAAATTGGCTCTTTATTTATTACAAAATTTTCATTTAAATGTAAGATTTGAATATTAACAGTAAGTAAATCTTTGTGTTTGTTTCTTGCACATCATATTCTGTGTATTACAATTTTACTAAACATATAATGTCGGTAGCAGAAATGTTAAAGATAAGTAACCCGGTTAGTATGGAAAATATCTTTTCAGATAGCATTTGATTTGTACGGTTCTTATCCCTTTGTTGCTTGCCAAAACCTTTTTTGCTTGCCAAGTGTGTTTTGTGCCCCTAGTCAGTTATGTTAACTTATTTTAGCTGTCTTGTGGGTTCCCCCGCCCCAAACAAATGATTTCAGGTTAGCAATTTGGAATTATAGCAATAGCATTTAGATTTATATATCACTTTCATAGTGTTTTGCAGCCCTCTCTAAGCAATTTACAGAGTCAGCATATTTATTTTATTATTTATTTATTTATTATTTTATTCGACTTCTGTGCCGCCCAGTCCCGAAGGACTCAGGGCGGCTTACAACAATATAAAAATACAAGTACAGTGATCCCTCGATTTTCGCGATCTCGATCTTCGCGAAACGCTACACCACGGTTTTTCCAAAAATAATAAATTAAAAATACGTCCGTGTTTTTTTTGCTATACCACGGTTTTTCCCACCCGATGACGTCATATGTCATCACCGAGAGTCACTTTAGTAATTTAAAAATTACGCCATCCATTTCCAAAGGGGAGAAAGATTGATTTCGCCTGAGAGAAACTGCTCCCCCCCACACACACACAAGCCCTCCCCGGGACCTGCACACGAAATTCGCGGCGCCCCCCCCTTCGTTGGAACCCCCAGTTCCCCCTCTTTTTTTGCCCCCCTCCCGCCTCATCGCTTGGCTGCGGGGTCCGCCAGGTTTGCATTTCTCACATAAATTTCACCAAGAATGGGAAAACACGCGTTGGATGGTCAAAAAAACAAACCCCGGAACGAGCTATTATTGGGCGACGAGGGAGATGTATTTAAAAGGCTAAAAAGGAAGGGATGGAAATTACATTACTTAGCCGGTGAGAGGGGTGGATCGGGCGGGCGGGCGAGCAGCGAGCGGGCGGTAGCGGCGAGGGCGCCGGAGGCGCTGGGGGGGGCGGGGGCAGCCGGCATTCAAAGCAATCTGTCGGCTTCCGCACTTTCGTCGCTCCCCGCCTCCACCATCTGCGCATGCGCGGCCATGAAAAAAAGGCACGCATGCGCAGATGGTGCTTTTACTTCCGCACCACTATACTGCGGAAAATCGATTATCGCGAGAGGTCTTGGAACGTAACCCTCGCGATAATCGAGGGATCACTGTACAGTAAAAAAGAAATCAAATATGGAAAATCTAAAAATATAAAGCCCAGTTAAAAACCCATAATCAGTCCAGGCAACACACATACATAGGCTTCAATTCAATTTGGTCATGACAGATGTCAGTTTCATGGTCCCCAGACCTGCTGGCAGAGCCAGTACGGACATTGGGGGGGGAGTTGGTTCCATAGAGCCAGGGCAGCCACAGAGAAGGTCCTCCCCTGCAGTCCCACCAACCTGCATTGCTTAGTTGACAGAAGCTGGAGGAGGTCAATCCTGTGTGATCTTATTGGTCTCTGAGAAGTATGTGGCAGGAGATGACTCCGTAGATAGTCTAGCCCTAAGCTATGCAGGGCTTCATAGGTAATAACCAACACCTTGAATTGTGACTGAAGACTAATTGGTAGCCAGTGCAGCTCACGGAATGTAGGTGTTATATGAGTGTACCGAGGTACACCCATAACGGCTTGTGCAATTGCATTCTGGGCTATTTGCAGTCTCCGAACACTCTTCAAGGGTAGCCCCCTGTAGAGCACATTGCAATAATCAAGACCGGAAGTGATGAGGGCCTGAGTGACTGTGCGTAAAGCCTCCTGGTCCAGATAGGGCCACAACTGGTATCCCAGGTGAACCTGGGCAAAGGTCCCCCTGGCCACAGCCCCAACAGATTGTTTTCCTTTTACCGACTTTGGAAGGATGGAAGGCTGAGTCAACCTTGAGCCACTCAGAATTGAACTCTTAGTGTGAGCAATGAGTTAGCCTGCAGTACTGCATTCTAACTGTTGCACCACCAAGCTTCTTGGTTAGCCTTATTGGTCAAAGGTTGCTTTTATTTCTGCAACTTTAGATATTCATGCCATAATAACAACAAAAATACTCCATTAATTGATTATGTCCATGTCAAGGAAACACTTTTTCTACATAAAACTGAGCAAAAAGGGAACACAAATCTTTTAGTCTTCTATATTTGATAATTCTGGGAATCAGGACACAGTCCTGTTCAGTTTATAAGAGCAACATGCCGTTAATGCTTTTGTTAAGCTTTTGTTAAAATGATTGATTGATTGATTGATTCAGATTACATTTGCAGAAATAAAATATTTATGTCCCAGAATTAGGAGAAAACTAACTACCGGTAACATCCAAACAAGAGGTGTTTACAGCAATATAAGGCAATTATCATTCAATCATAATAATTGAAGTGCTTGTACAAATATGAGAGATTTAACTAAATGCTGTCTATAAATACATTTTTATATGTAGTAATTGCAATGCCAGAGCACCATACCTATCTCCTTTCATGCTTAGGAAATCAGTTATAACAGGATAGAACAAGGAAATTAACAAGATGAAAAGAAGCTTCTCAAATAAATTATTGCAGTTAGAACCTTCAGTGACTTCAGTACATTTGATTACCTGTATCTGACACTGTCCATACTTGTACATTTCTCCTGAGAAGAAAAGTGTAAGTTGTACAGACTCCAAAATTTATTTTCCAAGGATTTGAAACATTATGCATTATAATGGATTGTGCGGAGGCACACATGCTTTCTTCTATCCCTAAATTATTGCCATTAAAGTGAAAAAAGGAGAAAAAAAATGGTTCCAAATGGATTAGTTTAGTTTCATTTGATCCATCAAAAGTATAAATATAGAAAATCATTTTTAGAAAATACTGCTGCTTTTTGCTTTTTATTAGGATTGCTACATATACATAAAAGAGACATTTGAATACGTTGAATTTCTATCATACAACTTACTGAACATTATATTTACCTTTCATTTATAGAAATATGAACAGTTGTTTCATTTACTAATTTTTATTTTTATATTCTATCAATATCTTGTTTTTCCATCAAAAAAATAAATTTGAGTAAGTTGAATTTCTTCAGTACAACTTAATATTGAACATTATATTTACCATACATTTATAGAAATATGGGCAGCAATTTCATTTACTAATTTATATTTTTACATTCTATTAATATCTTGTTTTTCCACCAAAAGGTTCTCCTTCTAGGCTATCAATATAAGAATAAAAATAAAACAAAAAACCCAAATGATATTATAAAACATAATAAATGTTACTCTTTTCTTCTGTATTTTAAAAATAGGTATATTAGCTTCCTAGTTTCTTCCAGCCTATGTTGTTTCTGAAATAGTTATTGGAAATAGCAATAATAAACCTTCAAGTACACTATCACACTTGTGCCAGAGAAATAAAACCATAAATGAAACTATAGTTTTGATATTACTGGAATAGTTCAAACTTTGTTTGTAATAAGTATTCATGCCAGTCATAGAAAGAAATCTAATATTTTTCATTATATTTTATTTAAGTATTTTATCAAGAGTCTTATACAAGTTATTATATCCCAGTGTTTCCAAGTTATGTGGAGATATTTCAAAATATTATAAAATAACAATATTGAACTTTAATGTCTGCACATAGGGAATAAATTCATTTCTTCATTCATTGCTACATACTAATTTTAATCAAACATCTTTGTATAAATTTAAGTTTTCATATAAACCATTCTCTCTTAATTTTCAGGGTTTTTTTTTAAGCCATGCCAGAATTCATATGTAGCATGATAATATTGTGAATGCTGAATGTCGCATTTAAAGTTGCTTTACCCCTATCCCTCCGGCATCAAATACATCATCCATTGCATGTCTAAAGGCTTAGGAACAATTCAGTTTGGAAAAACTTTGAATATATATTTCAAATACTGTATGTCTGCAATTTTTTAAAATCATTCTATTTATAAAAGAGATAATACTTATTTTTCTGACATTATTAGGTTACAGCCAGATTAAAACAAAAGTGCAACCTGTTATTTATATAATAAATTATAGTAGTAGTAGTAGTGTTTATATTCATATACCACTCAATAGATAATGACTTAATTTTAGTTTCATATTCATAGATACTTGTGACAGCTCATAAAATCATTATTACGGAAATATGGCTTTTAAATTATACCTTTTACTTACGGTACCTTATTTATAAATCAAAAACAAGAATGAATTACCATGAGTATTATCATGCAAACATTAAAAATATGCAAGAAAAAGGAAGATACAATATACCCAGAAAAGAAGTTAAGAAAGACATGAATTTTGCAGATAGCCTATATTTGTATGTACTGTACATGTAATATTGAGAAACTTATCCTATTGTTAATAATAACATGGTCTAAATGAGACTTAACCACAAACTGCTGTTTGCAAAAATGTTTCTAGAACATAGAGATAGGAATGGATAGATGGATAGAACTGGGCAATCAGAGCCTGATAGTTTTATATGCATGTAATTGGGCAATCAGAGCCTGATAGTTTTATATGCATGTAATTCATGCATGCATGACAAAAAGGAATAAAATTTCAATCACCTGATCATGTTTATTGTTTTACACACACACACTCTTTCCTGCAGGAATGTCTGCCTTCCATACATTCAAGTGTCTCTGGTGCTACTGTCCAGTTTTGACTCTTAGCCCAGCTAGACATTTTATTTACTATAGATAGTCCTTAATTTATGACAGTAATTGGGACTGCAATTTCTGTCCCTAAAATAAATGCCATCATAAAGTATGACCACCACATTCATAGTTCCCTCTAAGCTGAGCAGTGAGCAATTGCTCACTTAAAAATCATCATCAACTCAGAGTTTTCCAAACCTGCCCAGAAGCCGAGAGGGAAAGAGTGAGAGGGAAGGAGAGAGAGAGGAAGAGAGGAAGAGAGAGAAACAGATAGAAAAAAGAGAGGAAGGAAAAGAGAAAGAAAAAGAATGGGAGTAAGGAAGAGAGAAAGAAAATCAAAATCTAGTTTGAAACTAGCTCAACTAATTAAGTGGCATTTTGATATTGATAGAGTTGCCCTATTATGAGCTCACTGTTATAGACACACAGTACAGTATTTTATTTTGAAATTCTCTGAGGCAAAACAGGGTGGGTTTTTTGTTTGTTTGTTTGTTTGTTTATTTATTTATTATTTCTGTGCCGCCCATTCCCAAAGGGACTGCCGCTCAGACACTATACTTTTCCGCCCACCCCCAAAAAAAATTAGAGGGAACACTGACCACATTGCTTAATAATGGCAATCAAAGCATTCCCCATTTCCATCAATCCAAACCATTTTTGAGCTTAGTATCTCTGAGAACTTTGATTTTTCCAAGGAAAGGGACTAGGTCTGCTTCAACTCCCACCAACTGCTTCCTCCCCACTCTCTGCCTTTTGGCTGCTCTTCATCATACTTGAGAGCAGCAAGCAGCCCAGGACCACGTGGCTCTGGAACTGCTTGCCACCTGGATTTCTTGATATGCCTGAAAACCTCAATTCCCCTCCTCATCCCAGCCGTGTGCTATGACATGAAGCTACAGTAACTCTAGGAAACCAGTCCAGCTTTACTATGTGGTGTGAAGTTGAAGTTATTCAACCATCAGTTCCAGCCCATCAGCATAGCACAAAGCCCCAGGAACCCCTAGTCTGGCCAAACAAGACAGCGCAAAGTTGCAGTTACCCCATAAGCCAGATAGGACTGAGCTCCCTCAGCTCAGTCCTATCTGCAGTTGTCCTCACCACCCCACACTCCCCGCTGTCCTGTGCTCTGCTGACCCAGCTAACCTTCACCATCTTCTTGATCCTGGTGGTGACAAAGCATGCTCACATTGACCCTTTGTGAGACAACTGCTGGCCATGTAATGCCATCTATCTCAGGTTTCAGCAGGAAACCGCCATACATGATCTGGACCAGAAAGCCTGATGAGATCAGCGGCTGCCTAGCAAAGGGCCAGGCCAGACATATTTGGTCAGCAGTGAAACCCTGAAGACAATGAAAGTCTTCAGCTAGGACATAGATATGAGGGGGGAGAGAGATTAGGTGCCCTTGTTATATTATAAACGGATTGTGAAGCCCTCAAATTTTGATTTATGTCTGTGATCTGTTGGGATGCTGCAATGACTTTAACTTTGGGGAATAGTTAGAAATTCCTTCATTCAGCACAATCATAACTTCTGTTTATTTATTTATTTATTAATCAGATTTGTATGCCGCCCCTCTCCGCAGACTCGGGGCGGCTAACAGCAGCAATAATACAATGTAAACAAATCTAATATTTAAGTTTAAGTTAATTTAAAACCCCAATTTAGAAAACAATCATACATACTAACATACCATGCATAAATTTTATAAGCCTAGGGAGAAGGAAAGTCTCAATTCCCCCATGCCTGACGACAGAGGTGGGTTTTAAGGAGCTTAGGAAAGGCAGCTGAACAAATAATTGCAAAGCAAGGACTATCTGTAGGGTTTAACATTTCTAACTTAAGATACAACTAAGTTTTCAAAGTGGGACATTGTTCATAATATTTTTTAACATAGAAAACATACTTTTTTTAAACAAGAAGTGTATATAGGATAAAAACCACTGAATTTATGAATATTCATATAGTAATGAACATGGGTGTAACTACTCCCTTTCTGCTGGTGTTTTAAGGAACTTTATGGATTTATTCAGTTTGTATTAATCCAACCAGAAAATAAAATATAGTATTTCCTATATATTTTTATATTTTGTGCTTCATTATTATTATTTTATTTATTCATTGAGTTTCTGCCTTTCTTCTGATAGATCCGGGTAGTACACATAGGTATTCAAAGGTATTCAAAGAACATCAGAACATGGTTTACTTTGTTGCAATATATGGTTCTGTATAATTGAATGAACAAATATGAGTGAAGAATGAATGACACTTTTAGTTATTCAATAGACATACTGAAATTTGTGATTACCTTTTTACAGCAGCTATGACAATACAAAAATATTGCGTGTAGACTTCAGTTATTTCAATTCACATTAACCTTTATTCACGTGATTGTGTACTCAGACATTTTTCAGTTACATGAAGAAATTAATTAGTGTAAATCATTCCTAACAACTACCTTCTTTCCTTCCCTTCCTCTTTCCCTTCCTCCCTCCCTTCTTCCTTACATCCTTCCTTCCTTTTCTCCCTCGCTCCCTCCCTTCTTCCTTCCACCCTTCCTTCCTTTTCTCTCTCCCTCCCTCCCTTCCTTCCTTTCTTTAAGACAATTAAAATGGAACAATTTTTTTCTTGCTAGCTTAGCTTCAGTCTGGCTTTTTTTTCCCATGCATGCTGACCTGGAAATCTTCCTTTGCCTTAGCTGCGATAATCGTGACTCAGCTTACAACACCATACATTCGCATCGCCCCTGCTGCAGGTGACGATCAACTAACAGGTCAGACATTCAAGTACAGACAAGTCATCTTACCATTTCCACCTTTCTCTATTTTTACTTGTTTTCTTTACATCTTCATCATTCTTTGCTTGTCGCTGGTTTATTACACTATAGAACTTTTATAACAACTTTTACATCTTGTTGATCATTTGCTAGATATTGAAAAGTTGAACACCTATTCATGGTTGCAAACAATTGGGCTGCATGTTTCATTGTGTGTTTGGACATTGGGTTAATTCCTTTAAAGCCTAATACTGTAAATAATTTCATTTGCCTGACATTCCAGCAGCTTATACATACTTCAGGGCTTTGTCATACATACATATACAAACTTGAAATTAAAAAGCCATTCACATATTGGGAAAGTAGATGCTGAATTTCTTTTTCTTTGTGTCTGTGTTTCTTGGAAATATGTTGAATGGGATGGAATTTCTAGGAAAGAAGGATCTAATGAACAATGAAACAGAAATTATCTTTCTATTTGATCTATATTCTGTTATATTCTGTTCCATTTCCCTGACCCATTAGTCGAGTCTTATTGCAGGCTCTTTGGGGGGGAAATAGACAAAGGTCTATTGTAACCTGTATATATAAAATAGGAATGGCACAGACAACACTAATCCAATTTGTTAGTTGCAGTTGGATAGATTTACATATAAGGCTTCACTATAAAATATGACTTACAAACAAATGTAAAAGCTCTAGTACAGTAACTACTATAGCTATAGGATAGTATAAAAAGAACCATAGAAATCCACAACAATCCACAATGTAACATGCATCAGCCGCATCATGATTCAAACAATGTAAAGCATGTAATTTATATCATGCAATAACAGTATAATGTGATTAAAATCATTTGTCCATTCTTTGATTATATTTGACCATGGGCAGAGCTAATTTTTTTCTAGAATCTCTTACTTTTGAAATTTTCCTTTCTGTAAAAAGGAAAATGTATCCCAGTTTAAACGTTCATTAATTTCTATTAATAGTGAGTGGTGTTTGCCACAAACAGTGTTATGTGGTGATGCATTTCATCACTATTACTTTTTGCACAATTGCTTTGCAAAATAAAATCCTTCATTGAAATCATATTTCAATTGCTTTTCCCTTCAAGCTACCTGCTTATATGTTTACACGACAGACAGACAGACAGTTAGCCCCCAATCCCATGGGAATTGGGAAAAAATAAAAATAAAAATGATGTTTAGGATACTTTTTCTGACTTTAGAAATATAATAGATTTGTTAAAAATATAAAATGCTGAATTATCACAATATGTATAGTTTTTAAATTACTTGAGGGTACCTGAAAAATCCAAAACAGAATAGAAAATATAAAGTATGTTAAAATGCTTGCTAGCTGAAGGTATTTCTTAATACATATTCAAATTATGATAAATGCTAATGTAAGCATTTTTCCCTCATGTTTAAATATATATTTCTATCCTGCTTGAAGGCATTTATTATGTGTTTAAATAATAGCAATATATTTATTAAATCTATTTAATAAAGAATGTCCAAATTATCAGTTGAACTGTTTGGCAAAAATATCAAAGTTTCTTAAACTTTCTGTTTTCAAGACCCATTACTGCTTTTAGAAATTAAAATTGATGCATTGATAGAATATTTATTAAATCATGTATAAATAATATTAAATCCATCAACCCATTTTTCATTTTAAAAATTCATTATTTTAACAAACAAAAAATATTAAGAGTGATATTGTTTAGAATTTTTGCAAATACCTTCAATATCTGGCAAATAATTTGGATTGATCTTTGGTATATGCCAGTGATGGCGAACCTTTTCTCCCTTGGGTACCAAAAGCATATATGTGTGTGCCCACACCCATAATTCAATGTCCTCCACGCACTCCCCATCCCTGCGCATGCACATGCAACCCCATGCACTGTCCCACCCGATTTGCATGCATCTGCAACCCCCCAGGTTCCTTCACGCATGTGTGCACGAAACCTCCCCCATGCCCCATTTTGGGCCTAGCAGGTCACCTTGAAGCCTCTGGAGGCTGGAAATGGCCCATTTCCTGACTTCCGGTGGGCCTGGTAGGCTCATTTTTCATCCTTCCCAGGCTCCAGAGACTTTCTTGGAATCTAGGGAGGGTAATAATGGCCTCCCCCACTCCCCGAGGCCTTCTGGAGGCCTCCTCTCAGAACTTCCTCTCCAAGCTTCTGTGCGAGCCCTGTACTTACCTGGCATGCCAAACGGACTGCATGGAGACTTCTGGGAGGGGAGGGGCAGTGTGTGTGGGGCCAGCCTAAAATCAGCTGACTGGCACACGCATGCACACTGAAGCTGAGCTAGGGCAACAGCTCGTGTGCACACAGATATGGCACGCATGCCATAGATTCGCCATCATAGGTCTATGTTTTAATAAATATGCTTATATACACTATATATATAGTGTGGGTATGGCTAGCTGATGAGGCCAAAATAAGGCCGAAATAGATCTATCCTAGCTGAAATTTTAAAATTAAGGGAGGCGAGGATGGCACCATCATTTCGGCCTTGTTCTGGCCTCATTAGCTAGCCACACCCTTACTGGAATTTGATCCAGCAGCTTCTGCCTTGTAAGGCAGAGAATTAACAGCTGAGCCACCAGACCTGATCCCTTCAGCTCTGTACCAGGGAGGGGCTATATGTTTCTTTTGTTTTTTATTTATGTCAGATCACCCTGGTATATTGAAGGAACGTCACAGCTCCTTTTCGCCTCTAGGCCCAACCCAGGGCCATTACAAGGCAGTTAATTTATTCATAGCCGACAACTATATTCTGTATGTATCAAACACGCACACACACAACTTCTTCAACAAAAACAAGGGAAAGGGGACTGCATTTTTTTTTGGCACTAATCATTTAGTTTTCAGTTTATATAATAGGTTCCAGGTAATTTAAAGCAGAGTTTATGAAGCCTGAATAAATTATTCAAATTGGGTAAAAGTGGATTTTCTTTGGCTATCAATACACAAACGCATTACCCAAAGACAGTAGGAATATTTAAATAAGAACCTTTGGGTAAGTGTAAAAAAGATTTTCTGATAAGTATTTTTTAATAATGAAGGAAACATTTGAGAAGCACTAATTTAAAGAGATGTTTGCTCAAAAAACAACTGCCACATATACTTCGGATTAAAAGACTAGCATCCTGAGTCCCTTCTCTACTGCTTGAGAAAAAAGAGTTGAGGTTGTCAAAAAAAGAGGAAAAAGATACCATTAGAGAGAAAAGCTCATGGGCTTTTTCTACTCTTGTTTTCAGTACCAACTACCACATATTAAGTTTCAGTTTATTGGATTTATATGCCATCCATCTCCGAGGACTATTCCCAAATAGAAAAATAACTCAGGACTATTCCCAAATAGAAAAATAATTCACATACCCTAGATTGCTCACTTTGCAGCAAGTGAATAACATATTTTATTGTACTGTTTCTATTTAAGTTAAGTGTTTAAGTTGGAAAATTTATTTGCATCCTCGAATATTTTGGATAAGTTAAAACAAATTTCCACATTTCATAAGTAGAATGTCTGATGCCAAGTAGAAAATCACTTTACTCCATTGAAACTGATTTTTCAGAATATATGTGCATCTGTACCACTATTTCCTTGCTCCAACGCTCTTATTCTCTTGTATATTAGAGTGAATTTTCTGCATGAAGGAGTGGCAGATAGCATCAATTAGCCACATGTAGTAAAAAAAAATGGTACAAATTTGGGATGTGTAAAACAGGTCATGCATGAATTACTCTTTTCATGGAACAACTGTTTTCCGCAGTTTCATTTAAAGTGAAACATGGATGTTGTACAGATACAGAGTGAAATGGGGCTATTTTAAACCAGATGTAGATTGAAATATAGTTGTTCCAAAGATAATTCTTTTGGGGAATAAGAACATATAAAATCCAAGTATAGTAGATGAAGGTAGATGGTAGGAGAGGTTGGACATCAGTAGTGGTATTGCTGTGGGGAAGGGAGGATGTGATACGCATGCAGCAGTCTTGTCCTAAGGGCTTTGTTTTGTATTTTTCTCTTTTTGGCCTACCAAATTCTTGCCCATCCTAAATACAATGGGGATGGAGGAGGACATATGTTCTATTTCATGCTCAATCAATCTAATTTTTATGCTGTGTGATTTGCTCCTTGGGCATCTTTCCAGTTGCAACGGATGCCGGAATAAGGACCTTAGAGCTGGGATTTATGGGTCACTTCATTAATTTAAATCTGGACCTGTAGAGGTGAATCTTAGGCGTTCTTCCTCCCTCCCTCCTCTTCCCCTCCCTTCTTTCCTCCTGAGATGGGCAAGAAGGTTACCCTCTGGCCCACTCCCATTTCCCCTTCTCTAACGGTTCTTCTGTATGGCTTCTCAATGTTGGTCCATGCCCTTATAGCTGCTGATGGGGGGATATCATTTCCCCCCACCTTGGAATTTTTTGCAACTGGAATGCATTTAAGTTTCAGCCGTTTTTTCACCTACTTCACACTGGGGGTGAATGGGGAAAGGAATGGTTAGGGGGTGCTTTGCAGAATCATTTCGCTAGGACTAGGTCAATTTGATTAAATCCCTTTGGTCACTGGGGAAGGCTATATGGGGCGGAACTCACGTTCAAACATTCTTGGGCAACAATGGGCAAAGCTTCTTGCTGAGTAAAGGAATGATGCCCTTGACCTTCCTTGCTCTTAGCCATGCCCAAGGTATGTGGGAAGGCTCCATCTGGCTTGTCGCCTGTAGGCTTGCAGCAGATGAGACCCAAGGACACCTTCTCCCCAATCACCTTGGGCCTTGGGCTCCTGGTGAGGGTCAACCCATGACCTTCCAAAAGATGCCCTAAAGGAGATCACGCAGTTACTGTTAGCCCCTTTTTTCCGCCCCATACAGCCTTCCCCAGTGACCAAAGGGATTTAACCTAAAGGCCAAAGCATGGGCCCTCTCAGGGTATTGCGAGTCCATTAAATTGGCTATATACAGTCCTGGATTAAGAATGAGTTATGTTCCTATCGCTGTCTGTAAGATGGAACTTGTACTTATAAATGGATTTACTAACAATAGCAATAGCACTTAGATATATATGGCTTCACAGTGCTTTTACAGCCCTCTCTAAGTGGTTTACAGAATCAGCATGTTGTCCCCAAACAATCTGGGTCTTCATTTTACCGAAGGCTGAGTCAATCTTGAGCCTGGTAGGATTCAAAGTGCCAAATCGTAGGCAGCCGGCAGTCAGCAGAAGTAGCCTGTAGTACAGTACTGCATTCTAACCACTGCAGCTCTAGTTGGTGTTGTCATTTCTTGAACTGATATAACTATTAAACATGAATGAAGTGCTTTTCACAAACTTTTGGAAACAGGCTGTATATTTAAAAAGCTGCCACTTCAGCAGTTCCTGAAAACATTGCATGGCTTCAGCAGTTCATTTGCTCAAGGAAAGAGAATGCCAGCTGCTACTTTTAGTAATAGGTAGCCTGTTTGTATCTAGAGGTTGTTCTTAAGTTATTTATTTATTTATTTATTTATTGGATTTGTACGCCGCCCCTCTCCGCAGACTCGGGGCAGCTAACAACAATGATAAAAAACAACATGTAACAATCCAATTTAATAAAACAACTAAAAACCCTTATTATAAAAACCAAACATATACACAAACATACCATACATAACTTGTAATGGTCTAGGGGAAGGAATATCCTAACTCCCCCATGCCTGGCGACAAAGGTGGGTCTTGAGTAATTTGTGAATTTAAGTTGGATCTTCTTAAGTCAGAAATTGCCTATAGTATGCATTTACTACAAACAGACAAACAAATAAACATACATGGAAAATTATGGCGCAGCCGTCATCGGTAGAATTTATGTTTAGATAAAATCTGCCACTGACGGGCCCCATCAATTGTAAAACCTGGCTCTATCACCAACCTTATTACCTGTATATCTGCTTCATTAGAACTCCGGCATTTGTTGCATGCATTGATTCCCCCTCCCCGCCCCCCAAAAAGATTCTTAGTCTCTGTATTCTATAGATCAGAATGTAAAGTGAATAGAAAATGTGCTTCTTTTTGCAACACCAGCTGAATGCATTTTAATAGGCCATAGTGTCACTAGTGATTTATTGCCCTTTTTTGTTCTTTTATGTGTTGTATTTGTCATTTCTGTAGTGGCTGTTTCATCTGTAGAACAGTATAGTTACAAGAAAATGCTAAGAGGATATAGAGTTGCAATAAGTTGAGTTGTTTCTTTTCTCTCTTGTCCAAGAATTGCTCTTTATGTTCCCATCCTACCCCATCGCAAAAACAAACAAACAAACAAACAGAAACCCAAGAACCACTGGGTCAAATAACTTTCCCAAAATAAGTATATTTATTCATATACAGCACAAATAAATATAAACTAAATAGCTGCAGTTAGTGAATAATTCAGAAGAATATTAGGAATAGTATATCTTCTGCTGGCAACAACCCCATAAATAGTAAAATAACCCATTCTCAGTTGTTTGCGAAGTAAAATGAAGAACTGATAAATCAATGTGATAAATCTTGACAATTATGTGGATTATTTTATCACTATTTTATTGTGAAAAATGCAATAAAGGGATATGGTGTTTTTATTCATCCTAATTACAGTTAGCCTGAATGTCAAGAGTTCCAAACCTGTCTTTCATTAAAGAGGGATTTTTATTATAACCAGATACAGTGGTACCTCTACCTAAGAATGCCTCTACTTACCAACTTTTCTAGATAAGAACCGGGTGTTCAAGATTTTTTTGCCTCTTCTCAAGAACCATTTTCCACTTACAAACCCGAGCCTCTGAAAGTGTAACCAGAAAAGGCAGGGAGAAGCCTCCGTGGGGCCTCTCTAGGAATCTGGGAGGAAACAGGCTTCCACCCTCCCTGTGGTTTCCCCAATCACACCCATTATTTGTTTTTACATTGATTCCTATGGGAAAAATTGCTTCTTCTTACAAACTTTTCTACTTAAGAACCTGGTCTCGGAATGAATTAAGTTCATAAGTAGAGGTACCACTCTATTGTTAGCAATAGGCATTTTGTAAGCCTACCACAAAAGTAAAAGGGGAAATAGAAAGGCACTTTATTCATTATTTCTGATCCAGTAGAATTTTGGAAATAATTTACATAAAAAAGATTAACACTGTATTTAATCATTATCAGGATAAATCTGAAAATTGTTCGTAATGTGGCAAAAATTAGTTTGGCCAGAGAACTTGTTGAAAAATGTATTGAAAATTCATTGGATCCAGATAAAGGTGGCAAGAAAAGACTCCAGAAAAATGTCTCTGCAATGTTGGGGGAAAAGTCATTGGGTTCAAAATAATGATGACCGATCAGAATAATGATGAATTCACCTCCCTCCTGGTCACATGAATTAGAGCAGAGCGTATGGAAACTGTCTCATGCTTTTTAGTGCACTCGTACATGCAAACATGAGAAGAGAGGGGGGAAATATAGGGAGATGCAGCACATCATTATACAAAAGAAAATACAAATTACAATATTTGAACACAAATGAGGAGTTTAACATG
The DNA here is from genome assembly GCF_031021105.1 of Erythrolamprus reginae. Lineage (NCBI taxonomy): Eukaryota > Metazoa > Chordata > Lepidosauria > Squamata > Dipsadidae > Erythrolamprus > Erythrolamprus reginae. The sequence goes on along the minus strand of NC_091952.1, from coordinate 198,008,524 downwards.
CGAGACATCACAAGAGAATTCATAACAGAGTTAGAATCTCCATTCAAGAAAGTAGAGATAGAAGAGCCAGAAAATCATGCTATTGGACAAAAAATATTGACAATACTGGTCACACATAAATTAAACAATACACCCAGGCCAGTGGAGACAGGCATCATAAAAGCCCTAAAACAAGATGAGGACATTATTATTTTACCAGCACTCATTGGTGGGGATGAACCACAAAGATTATTAAAGGAAGACTTTTACTATCCTCAGAGATTCCTCAGCCTATACACCAGCAAAGAAATCAGAGATGAGAATAATGGTCACACAATTGAATGTTTATCTCAGCTTAAACAAAACAACTGTATAACGGGAAAGGAATGATGGAAAATGAGAGGAACAGATGCTGCCCCGGAGAGACTTTATGGACTCTCCAAGTTACACAAAATAGGAATTCCTCTCAGTTGAGTGAATTGCTCCTGGTTTGGCCTGGTTTATTTATTTATTTATTTATTTATGATTGATTGATTGATTGATTGGATTTGTATGCCGCCCCTCTTCGGAGACTCGGGGCGGCTAACAGCAATAATAAGACAGCGTATAACAATAATCCAATACTAAAAACAATTAAAACCCATTATAATAAAAAAACCAAACATACATACAGACATACCATGCATAAAATTGTAAAGGCCTAGGGGGAAAGGGTATCTCAATTCCCCCATGCCTGGCAGCAGAGGTGGGTTTTAAGTAGCTTACGAAAGGCAAGGAGTGTGGGGGCAATTCTAATCTCTGGGGGGAGTTGGTTCCAGAGGGCCGGGGCCGCCACAGAGAAGGCTCTTCCCCTGGGTCCGGTAGCATCGGTGGTGGGAAGTTCTATTCGCCTGCGCACAGATGTGTCGTGCACAAACGTGAAACCGGTAGTAAACGGTTTTAGAATTCACAATCTCAGATCTATTGTAGCACAATGGGATTCTCCTGCCTACAACCTGACTAATTGTCTGGCACAATGCTTAAGCTTCTTGACTCCACCCTTGAATGGCAAGGTCACATCATTCACAAAATTTTTGACTACAAGGTTTAAATGTTGCTCTTGACGGTCTCTTTTGACATGGTGTCCCTATTTACCTCCCTCCCCCCCTCTCTACTTAGCATATGAAGTAATAAATAGAAAACTTGAAGAAGAGAACAACCTGAACAACCAAACGAGGAGACAAATACGGTCATCGTATACTTTCTTCACGTTTAAAATAGAAATGTCTGAGCAAATAAAAGGGATGTTGGAGGAGTCATTGCAGAAACAGCCCTGCATTTTAAAACCTACATTTCACTAGCACTATATGGGAGATATGTTTGTCATCATCAAAAGAAATGTACTGAAAGATTTTCATATCCTATTGAACTCTGCTAACCAGCTGATAGCTTCTTTAGAGTTCAGAGACAATACGCACAAATCAGAGCAAAATTGTCCCAAATGATTTTAGCAATAGTGCTTAGACTTATATACTGCTTCACAGCGCCTTATTGAATACATATTAAATATTAAAATACTTATAGAGAAAATGATATACAGTGGAACCCCGACATACGAGCAGCTCTACTTACGAGCTACTCGAGATACGAGCTGGGAGAGTAGAGAAATTTTTGCTCGACTCACGAGCTTCCATTCGGGATACGAGCCGAGAAGAGCCGGCCTGGCTTGCTTTGCTTCCGAGCTGATGCAGAGCCGAATAAAGCGTCACGCCCCTCTGACGCTTTCGGCGGCTTCCGAAGCGATGCTGGGCTCTTTTGCCGCCAAAAGCGTCAGGGGGGCGTGACGCTTTATTCGGCTCTGCAAAGCAAACCAGCCTGGCTCTTCTCCGTTCGTATCCAGCGCTTGGTGAGTCCTTGGCTTCTGCTGGGGGTGGGGGGATCTGAACGCTTTCTGCTGGGGGTGGGGGGATCTGAACGCTCTCCCTGGCTGGGAGCACTTTCACTGCGAGAGAGGGCTTTCCCGAAAGGGACGGAGAAAGCCCTCTCTCGCAGCGAAAGTGCTCCCAGCCAGGAGGCTGCGAGAGAGGGCTTTCTCCGCCCTTTAGAGAAAGCGCGCCTGTCTGAAAAGATCGCCGCCGGTCTGGTGGGGTTTTGCAGCAACCTCCGAGCAACCTGGGCTCGGAGGTTGCTGCAAAACCCCACCGGACCGGCGGCGATCTTTTCAGACAGGCGTGCCGATTCTCCGCTTTTAGCAGTGAGCGGAGAATCGGCGCGCCTGTCTGAAAAGCTCGTAGCCGGCATGGGGGGATGTTCCATGCCGGCTACGATCTTTTTAAACAGATGCGCCGATTCGCCGCTCACCTGGAGTGAGCGGAGAATCGGCGCGCCTGTCTGAAAAGCTCGTAGCTGGCATGGGGGGATTTTCCATGCCGGCTACAATCTTTTTAAACAGATGCGCCGATTCGCCGCTCACCCGGAGTGAGCGGAGAATCGGCGCGCTTGTCTGAAAAGCTCGTAGCTGGCATGGGGGGATGTTCCATGCCGGCTACAATCTTTTTAAACAGATGCGCCGATTCGCCGTTCACCCGGAGTGAGCGGAGAATCGGCGCGCTTGTCTGAAAAGCTCGTAGCTGGCATGGGGGGATTTTCCATGTCGGCTACAATCTTTTTAAACAGATGCGCCGATTCGCCGCTCACCCGGAGTGAGCGGAGAATCGGCGCGCTTGTCTGAAAAGCTCGTAGCTGGCATGGGGGGATTTTCCATGCCGGCTACAATCTTTTTAAACAGATGCGCCGATTCGCCGCTCACCCGGAGTGAGCGGAGAATCGGCGCGCTTGTCTGAAAAGCTCGTAGCTGGCATGGGGGGATTTTCCATGCCGGCTACAATCTTTTTAAACAGATGCGCCGATTCGCCGCTCACCCGGAGTGAGCGGAGAATCGGCGCGCTTGTCTGAAAAGCTCGTAGCTGGCATGGGGGGATTTTCCATGCCGGCTACAATCTTTTTAAACAGATGCACCGATTCGCCGCTCACCCGGAGTGAGCGGAGAATCGGCACGCTTGTCTGAAAAGCTCGTAGCTGGCATGGGGGGATTTTCCATGCGGGCTACGATCTTTTTAAACAGATGCGCCGATTCGCCGCTCACCCGGAGTGAGCGGAGAATCGGCGCGCTTGTCTGAAAAGATCGGAGCCAGCATGGAAAGCCCCCCCATGCCGGCTCCGAAGCACTGGGCACCCCTCAGCCGACGTCTTTTCCCCTCAGCCCTCGGGCTTGCACGCATTAATCACTTTTCCATTGTTTCCTATGGGAAACAATGCTTCGACCTACGAGCTCTTCGACATACGAGGTTCCTTCCGGAACCAATTAATTTCGTATGTCGGGGTTCCACTGTATCAATGTATATTTCACAACGAAAAGGAAGCAGACAACTCCCTTTAGAGCAGCATTTAGTTGTTGTTGTTGTTGTTGTTGTTATTATTATTATTATTATTATTATTATTATTATTATTTATTGGATTTGTATGCCGCCCCTCTCCATGGACTCGGGGCAGCTAATAACAGTGACAAGAAACAATGTAAAAAATCCAATACTACAACAGCTAAAAACCCTTGTTATAAAACCAATCATACATACAAACATACCATGCATAAATTGTAGAAGCCTAGGGGGAAAGATTATCTTAATTCCCCCATGCCTGACGGTAGAGGTGGGTTTTGAGGAGCTTACGAAAGGCAAGGAGGGTGGGAGCTATTCTAATCTCTGGGGGGAGTTGGTTCCAGAGGGCCGGGGCTGCCACAGAGAAGGCTCTCCCCCCTGGGCCCCAGCAACCGACATTGTTTAGTTGACGGGACCCGGAGAAGGCCCACTCTGTGGGACCTAACTGGTCGCTGGGATTTGTGCGGCAGAAGGCAGTCCCTGAGATAATCTGGCCCGGTGCCATGAAGGGCTTTATAGGTCATAACCAACACTTTGAATTGTGACCGGAAACTGATCGGTAACCAATGCAGACTGCGGAGTGTTGGTGTGACATGCGCATATTTAGAGAAGCCCATGATTGCTCTCGCAGCTGCATTCTGCACGATCTGAAGTTTCTGAACACTTTTCAAAGGTAGCCCCATGTAAAGAGCATTACAGTAGTCGAGCCTCGAGGTGATGAGGGCATGAGTGACTGTGAGCAGTGACTCCCGCTCCAAATAGTTCTATGCTAGGATTCAAAATATAAGGGACTTTTATCATCCTTTTATTCTTTCCTTAACAGAAAGCTGAAATGGTCTAGAGACTTTCTCAATAAAACATTTTACTTACTCTTAATAGATAGGGAACATAAATAATCACATCTAGAGATGGCTTGGTGACTTCTTTGTAATCAGATAGTTAACCAACTTCCAGCGATATTTTTTAATAAAATAGAGATCCTAGCAGACATCTGATGAAGACCTGATGACATATCTTGTTAATATCTTGTGAACTGAAATAATTGTCCTTTTGACAGGATTAATATGCATGAGATTATTTATAATATACCACTATGCTCCCTGTTTCTTACATGTCAGGTTAGAGAACATGTTGTCTTCTTTATCAATTTTTTTAAGTAACAATGTAGATAAAAAGTTCAATGGTAAGAATACAATACAAGGAATCTGTGCACGTGGAAGAATTTACAATACTAAGTTATTAGGTTACGCACAATTTTCAATAGCATGTCAGAATATTTATCTTATACAAATGGAATAAAAAGGTAAATCATGCCATCAGCTTTTTGCCAAAATACATTAACCAAAAAAATGAATTAATTTATGTGGATTTGCACATTTGCACATTTTTTTATTGTCTGTATTGTGTACATTTTCATTAAAATATTGCTCCAGAAGTTTAAGAGATTATATAGTGTTGCTGAAATATGCTGTTCTGGTATTTCCAATTTTGCAAGAGGTTGAATTAGAAAATATTTTGCTGCTGCTAGTAACAGAAAAAGTGGTCTGACTGGCCCTGGAAAATAGGTGGTCATCAGCTATATTAAGTTCTCGCAATATTTATAGATTTTCATCTCTTCCATTCTTTTTTTCTGCACTTTTTTTCTCTTTTATCCATTTCTGGCAAGATTGGTAGTTTTCCTGCCATAATAGCAAAGCAGACATATAATAATTCATTATCTTGAAATTTGGGAGGATAAGATAGAAGTTACAGACAGAAGGTTGAAAAGAGCTAGATCTGTGATAGGGATCTTATGGCACACATGCCACAGATGGCACATCAGTCATATTTGACGGCACGTGAAGTGCTCCCCTGTCAGTTCCACCGCACAGGCCAGCTGATTTTGGGCATCCCGGGGGGAGGGGAGCCGTTTTCATCCTCCCCATGCTTTAGGAATCCCTCTGGAGCCTGTGAATCGCTAAAAATGGACCCGATGGGCCTACCAGAAGTTCATAAACCAACTTCTGGTAGGTCTATTGGGTCTGTTTTTTGCCATCTCCAGGCTTCAGGAGGCTTTTTTGAAACCTAGATAAGGTGAAAAATGGCACAATGGGCCTACAGAAAGTTCATTTCCCAACTTTCAGTAAGCCTGTTGGGTTTCTTTTTCACCATCCATAGGCTTGGGAAGCTTTTCTGAAACCTGGGAGGGCAAAAAATTGCCCAATGGGCCTTCTGCAAGTCTAGAGGTTTCAGTGAGGGCAGCACAGCGGGGTTGTGCATGCATGCATGGGGGAGGGCATTGCATTATGAGTTTTGGCACGCACACTATCGCGTGCACCTTTTTGGCCCCCAAGGGAAAAAAAGTTTGCCATCATTGAACTAGATAATATGGCTCTATTGGAATTGGAAAAGAAGGAATTTTATTTGAGATTTAGAGTAATCCCAGATGATTCTGGGGAAGATATTAGATAAAAGTTTATTAAAGTCTTACATTAAAAAAAAATTAAAATCAGGATACAGTGGTAAAAATTGATAAATATAGAATAAATACAAGATTTGTAAAAATAGGAAATGTTCAAAGGGACGTTTGTGCATTTTGTCAGGAAAACAGGAAAGGAAATCTTACTAGAATCTTGCATTAAAAAAAAGTATTCTTAAATTATAACAGAAAAGGATTCCATTTTTGGGACAAATCGAAAGCTTTTATTTTTACTTTTAAACAGCACAGGTTTTGATTGAATTCTGTCCAGAAAGTGACGGGATTCCTCGTCTTCCTTGTCTGATGGTAAAGATAAAGGAACTCCTAAATATTTTACTACGCTAATCTTTGCCAGCCATATAGGCAGTGTTCATCTCTATTTCGATGGCTTCAGGTTGTGCACCAGTTGTGACCATTCCTGGACCAGGAAATGTCATGCTCAGTCATCTGCCACATGGATTGATTTAACACTATGTGTTGCTGCCCTTGAAGAATCTGGAAGCATCACTGGTACAAAATATGGCGGCACAGAGAGTTACAAGCACACTTAGATCAGTAGACATTATAGATAGTCTCAATTACAATTGCTCATTTAGTAATCATTCAAAGTTACAATGGCAGGTGGTTTTTTGTCATTTTTCACACTTACAACCATGTCACATGATCAAAATTCAAATGCTTGGCAATTAACCCATATTTGTGACAGTTTCAATGTCCTAGCTGCTAGCATCATGTCATTTATGTTTTGCAATCTAACAAGTAAAATCAATGGGAATGCCATGGTTTAACAACCTTGTTACTAACTTTACAACTGCAGTGATTCCCTTAACCATGAGGTCATAAATTGGAGCAAAATTCACCTAACAACTATCTCACCCAGCAACAGAAATTTTGGGCTCAACTGTTGATGTAAGTCAAAGGCTACCTGTACTACTTTGCATTATAAGCTATATTGTTTACCAGTATGCTTCCAGGTTCAATTCAAGGTGCTGGTAAAGCCCTATACAGTATTACATGGAATTGGTTATTGGAACTGGCTCTTTCCAATAATATCTAACCATCCCATCAATTCCAGTATGAAGGGCATGTTGCTTGTTGTCATCTGATTGGACCCAGGAGCGCCCATTGCTTGGATTATCTTTACCCAGGTTAGTCAGATTAGCCCCAACCTTGCAGATCTTCTAGAAGGCTTTGCTATCTGGTCAGTGGAACTGGGAAGGCCTATGAATACATATCGAATATATTAAGAGAGAAATTAAGCACACACTTTAGAGATTATGAGGTTTCTTTAGTATTTTTCACTTTTTAATTGCTTTTGATGTTACTTTTTTGTTGTTATTTTACTTTTTAAGTTTCTACACTGCTTAGAGTCGTACGGCCATACAGGTGAACCAAATAACTAAATTTAAATAGAAAAGTATTCTGGTTAAAGTATAATAAAATAAATGGAATTCATTCTACTAAACTAACTGAGACTGAATTAAATTTACATTTGGTAGATACAGTATATAAATGCTTCTTTCTTAAGCTGTTCATTTTGGCCTTTGAGTATCCAAACCAAACAAACAAAAAATTCAGAATTGCCAGCTTCCATACATCAATTTAAAAAATTTAAGACTATTACAACATTATATTTCTCCTACCAGAGAATAATTTTTTTCAAGAGTTTTCCAGTGTTGTTGGCATAAGGTCTATTCTAACTAGTTCTGTTTACTGGTTACATGCCATTAAAAGCCACAGTGCCATCATACATATCATCATCGAAATGACACAGATAATGCAACTTGCATCAAATATGTCATGACATATATTACATATTTCATGAAATTAGTGTGCTGACACAGTCCTTTCCTCCCTTCCCTGTCTGAAGTCCTGAATACTGCATGCAGAATAGTATCAGTGGGATACAAATGAATGCCCAGAGAGTTGGGGAAGAACTATAATTTTTATGGCTTGTATCTTCGTTTTATTCTCTTCCACACTTTAATATTTTTCTACCTTCATATTCCAAATTCCCTATTAGTCATAAGTCCTGAGTATGGCCTTTTATGATTTAGGGCCAGCTGAATGAAAACAAAGATTAATTTCTTTAACTGATGTCTTGATTGAACTCTTTAGCATTTGACCCAGTTTCTGCATCAACAACAGCATAACTGCAAGTGCACAGGATAACTTATTGCAAAAAAAGAGAAATTTTGATTTTAAAGACACTGTTTCATTCTAGTAAACCCCTTGAATTAGGTAATTTTTAAAAACCGCACACCATTATTTGACAATTTAATCCAGTCTTATTTTACACAAATCCTCTCAGCTAACCACAGTACAGTTGTCCCACAAAACTATAACATTCATTTTTTCTAACTTGACTAGCATTATGAGTGAAGGATTATCACTGATATTACTTGGATCCTGCCCTCTGAATAATAATTTGAGTGCATGTTTCTTAAAGGTGTGGTCTTTTTCTTTTCCCTCAGGAAGAAGAAATTGATACAGTGGTACCTCAAGATACGAACCCCTTATCTTACGAACAACTCGTGATACGAACCCGGGGTTCAGAAAAATTTTGCCTCTTCTTACGAACTTTTTTCGAGTTACGAACCGGCGTTCGGAGACTGCTGGGAAGCCGCGCGGCTGTTTTAAAAGGTGACAGCCGGGCGGCGGGGCTTCCCAGAAGCCTCCCGAACGCCGGTTCGTAACTCGAACAAAGTTCGTAAGAAGAGGCAAAATTTTTCTGAACCCCGGGTTCGGTTCGGGAGGTTGCTGGGAAGCCCCCCAGGCCGGCTGCGACCTTTTAAAACAGCCGCGCCGCTTCCCAGCTGTCTCCTGAAGCCGAACGCCAAAGCCGAACTTCCGCGTTCAGCGTTCGGAGACAGCTGGGGCAAATACTTGTCTTTTCGGCCTTATGTACTGTTGAACTTTTCTGTTTCTACTAAGGCTGTAAAGAAAATGTGATAAACTAAAATTGATTTTAAATAGTTTGACTTGTGCTTGTGCTTGTTTTCCTCTTGTATTTTTCCAGGACAGGACAACAGTCCGCGAGGAAAAGGATGACCTATAAATCTAATAAAATAAATAAAAAATAAAAATAAACATTCCTCTATTGTTGATCTTTGTGTCAGGTTACAGCAAAGGGCGTGATATGAACAGAGTTAGGTATTAAAATAAAAAAGCAAAAAGGCTAGTAAAAATAACTGTAGCTTGCTGACATTGTGAAAACATTGACAATGTAAATTTGTGTGGCCCAGTAGCAAAGTATTACCATATGGAGATCATTATTTCCTCAAATTTGGCACATATAAAACGTCTGGCTCTCAGTACTTTCCCAGCTTCCTCTTTTTCATCATGGACAAAAAGCTTGATAAAAATTTTGAAATGTGCTTTATTTATTGTATCTGCATATTGAAAATGAGATGTGCCATGTAAGAAACTACTAAGTACTTGGACAATCAAAGTAAAAGTAATCCTTCTGGTTAGCAACCTCAATATTGTCTTCATTTGTCAAGTTGATATATAATTGGTTCCAGGAATTTTCCAGTGAAGAAAGGCTTTATTTTTTGTATCTGCATATTTAAAATGAGTTCAATCTTTTATTAGGCACAAAATAGATAGTAGTTGTTCAACTAAGGTTTCAATTACTTTGTGAAATCATTCTTATAAGCTAGCAGGAATAATTTTATAAGCCTGACTCTTCCTTGCTTTAGTGTGAATTTATTTATTCATATATTGTTTACATATTTATGCTTATATCTTGCTCTGTTTCCAAACTTTCAAATGGCACTGAAAGTCTGACATCACTTGATGTTGAGTAATTTTAAAAATCTATCTCAGAAATACACATTAACACATTGTCTAAACAAATGATGGCCACCACCCTCCCACTTAATCCGAATAGAGAAAGACCTTGATTATGTTGTTTGTTGTTCTCCAGATTAAAATATAATTACATTTTACTCTTTTCTCATTCACATCCATGTCAGTTCCCAAGAAATTTAATGAGAAAGCTTATAAATCAGACTTATGTTCTGGATGATTTGTCTAGCTTTGTAAAGGTGACATGGAGCCTCAAATGATGGATACTGCCCACATTTTGATTAAAATATCAGAAGTCCTGTAATGGTGGATTGAATAATGCATCCTTAACAGTATTAATGCTAACGTTATTTTTCATAAAAAGGAATGTTCATAAGACATAGTATCTAATATTCTGCATTATGCAATAGGCGGAACAGTTTTGTTTTTGTAATGTGGAGGTTACAAAAGCTTAAGACATTGGCTGCTGTAAGGCACTGGTTATCTCATTTAAACAGATAGGAAATGTAGTTGCCAGTGGTATGATCATCAGCTGTTTTCTGTTTTATGAATAAATTGCTTAGAAGGAGTCATTTGCCCACCAGATGCGACCTAGATTTATATTTCCAAAGGCAAAAAAGTCTATTGTGTAAAAACAAAACAATTGCTGGTAAAATGCATGCTAAATTAGCTTATCTCACATTTTCAGGTGTTTAAGCTAATATGTTGAGGAATTAGTGCTTCATTTATTTTAAAAATTGCAAAATACATTTCAGCAAATTAAATTTGGATAAAAGCTTACAGTAGTTATTGTTTCAGTAACTACAGTAAAGTAGCAAAACAAACTGGGAAGGCAACACCTCTAATATGAAATATAACAAATTGCTTTGTGAAAACAGGGCAGTAAGCTGTTGGCACTAAAATTTATTTTGGCATTAGGAGTAATTACATTTTCTATAAACAACAGCAGGCTCTAGAAATAAAAGTTTTCATGTCTGCCAGCCACCATAACTTTTCTTTTTATGATAACAACTAATAAGCAAAGCCTTCAATGTCTTATTTTCTTTTCTCTTTTCAAATATTGATTTTAGCTGCCACTAGGAAACCAGATCCTGAACAAGAGAAGCAAACAGATCATACTGTTAAAATTGCTGGCATCATTGCAGGAATCTTGCTGTTTGTCATTATATTTCTTGGAGTTGTATTAGTTATGAAGAAAAGGTGAGTAGTTATTGCAGTCTATTTTGCTTAATTTATCTATTTAATTTTGCCCAGTAAACATACATCCCTTGGCCTATAATGGGGGGTGGGGTGAGTGAGAGCATGTAGATATAAATCTCCTGTATATTCTTAAATAAAAGTTATTCAAACTTTTTGGCCAATCCCTTTTATGGATGATTTTAAAGAATGCTGAGAACTGACATTTTTATTTGATAGTATAGTAGTATGTAAGCAAATTAATGTTAGAATGCTTATGTTGAAATAACCCAATTTTAATAAGCATATCAGAATATATCATATGATCAACCCAAATGACATTATAATATTTATCAGTATCTCTGCTGTAACATGAAGGTAAGACGAATGTTTAATTTCATCTAGAAATCTTGCAAAATTGCTTGGTAAAAATGGCAATAGGTTCCACTAATTACAGCAAGAAAACAAAACCTTTGGTTTAATTTTAATTTTACTACTTGCAGAGAAATCCAGTGGAAGATATAAAATAGTTCTTCACAGATGGACAATTCCTTCAACATATAAAAGAAAATATTTAAATTAAAAATAATTAAAGCACAGGTGTGAATTTGCTATTTGATTTTCCTTCAAAATTCATATTTTTCTATCGGAGGTGTGGAGGTGTGGCAGGAAATAAGATTGTACAATATTAATACCAGAGATAAGTTGGGGTAGATTTAGCAAGTGTTATAAGGACAGCAAAACAACAATACCCTCTATTCTTGATAAGTAATTATTATGACTAGTATTATAGAAATATCAGGCATTAGTACTTTTGAATAACTTCACAAAGTAATGTAAAGACATGGTTTAAAGGTACTATTTAAAAATGACATTATATAAGGCAACGTAAAAAATGAATGTTGTATACTTCATTAGGTAAACTTTGAAATCAGTATTTTTATAATAATTTGGAATACGCTTAGGTTTTTAACATTTTATTATTACAAGTTTTTTTAAAAAAAACCACAAAAATACAAAAAAACTTACTAAAAATACCAAAACAATTATACAGTATCATATATATATTTATATATATATATATAATTTATATATATATATATAATTATATAATTAATAATTAATTAATAAGAAACAGGAAAGATGGAAAAAATATGAACTATCTAGACTTGTCACCTACATATGAAGTATTAAACAATATAGAAATATCTCAAATGTGAAAGAAACAAATATTGTTGCCAAACATCATGAAATCTATGAAATACTGTACATTGTATATTTTTTATTAGGTGATTATATTTAAGTGCATTGGTTAGGTGCATTAAAACACTTGATTAATGGGATTTCTACATTGAAAAAGTTTCCAGTGGTTGTCTTTAAAATTTTCCTAAATACAGCAAAGTATTGGGATTATTCAAGCCATGATACAGTATGTCAGTTCAGCAAGCTTTCATGTAGATCATAGATGTCAAACTCACAATGCCCCTTTGCTTTTATCCCTTTGTGGAGCTGGAGTGGGCGTGGCCTGTGTGTGACTTATCCAGGCTATAGGCTGCCAGCTTGACATCTGTGATATAGATGTATGTTATATCACTTCATTCAGGCAACAGAGGAGATTCATAAAGAAATCAAAATAAATTAAAGACAGAAGTAGGTGAACATCTGTGAGAAAACCTCAAGTATTATGTATGGATCTTGGGTGAGTTTTGTATCTTCATACATAAAAACAAATACAAATGTTTTTGACATAGTTTAATTCCTTTGAAGAAATAAACATAACCATTATGAAATGGCATTCTAGACTAAAAAAGACAATGCTCTAAGAAGAAAAAAATCAAAATTATATATTTAGACCAAGATTTTTTTTTATAATGTTTATTTTGAATCAACAGAGCTGTGTTGAGCTAATTGGCCAAACTAAAACAATAAATAATAATAATCATAATCATAATCATAATTTATTGAAGTTGGTTAAGGTTCTTTTTCTAAATGACAGCACATACATATTTTATGAAATATAAACCAGTTTTCCACAGGATATATTTCTGAAAGATTACAGTACTGAAGTATACAAGTATGGTTCACATAAGAAAGGAAGGTGAAATCTATTCGCTATATCATTAGTTCTCATTCAGATCTGATTGTTAGCCAATACTAGGTATCCCCCTGCCTTTTCATTCCTTTATATATTAGAAATAGTATGCAGGTAGTTTTTTACATTTTTTTTAATTTTTCATTTCTGATCCTTTTTTTAATGTCATTTTACCTTTATATATTGGAAGTACAATGTGAGTAGTATTAATAGTTGTTGTTGTTATTATTATTATTATTATTATTATTATTATTATTTCTGTAGGTTTTCTGGCTGATATATTATTATTATTTATTTATTTATTTATTCATTCATTTATTTATTCATATATTTATTAGATTTGTATGCCGCCCCTCTCTGTAGACTCGGGGCAGCTATTACATATATTGTTTAGAAATATGATAATGCTATAATAATTCTAGAAAGTATTTGGATGACAGATGGGTTATGAATATGTTTATGGGACATCAAACTACAGTATTTGATCTATCTTAATAGTTTAAAACAAGATGGAACCATAACATAAAATAACAGGGCTAGTGAAGCAATCAGCAATATGATTGTTTAGCTTCCTTTTTTATATCATAGATGAATGTCACCATTAGTTAAGTAAAAGTGTGCTTATTTATCATAGTAACTGGGATATCAGTACCTGACACTTAATCAAAACAATAAAAATCATAAACTTTAAGGTATAACGGGATCCTATTACTAGATTGTTGATAGTGGCAGAGCTGTCCCACACTGAACAACAGAACTGATAACAGAATTAGAACTTTGAAGTATATTAACATAAAACCACTGGGTGAAATCCTCCAGCACTATGAGATAAAGTAGTATCAATATACCCTTATGGCATGGGTTCAAGGTATCTGAGTACCTCCTTTAACCTGACGGGACTAACCTCTCAAATTCATGCCCATTGGTCAAAGAAGGAAGTCTGCTACATTGGGGATGGCCGATGGAGTAGAGAAGTTTTTCATCCTCAAGCTGTCCATTGATTGTTAATCTTTTTATTCTTATTTTTAATTGTTTTTAGCACTTTTTACCTTTTTGTTAAATGGGGAAGCACCCAGAGTTGCTGTATTAATGAGATGGATGGCGTAGAATTTAACAAATAAGTGGTTCTTGCTAGTGGTTCTTCTAGTGGTCAGGACCCCTTTGAGGGTCGAACAACAGTTTCGCAGGGGGCGCCTAAGACCATGGGAAAAGACAAATTTCCCATGGTGTTAGGAACTAAAGCTTCTATTCTGGCACATTGAAACCTATTTTTACAATCCAACCAATCAGGCATTTACAGTGAGGGTGTCCCTCTGACCTTCCTGCCAATCATCTTAAAGCTCTGTTGGGAGAATTGGCGCTAGACTTATGGTTGGGGTCACCGCAACCTGAGGAATTATATTAAGGGGTCGCGGCATTAGAAAGGTTCATAACCACTGAAATGAGTGAACTTTGCTGATATGAGATAAAATAGAAAAATGAACACATCTTCCCTTAATTGTAAAGTCTTATTTTATTTTTTCCATTGATTAATGTAGAAGCTACATGTTTTTTGGTGCTATAAAAAAATTAATCTCTGCTGGTTGTTTGAGGATTCAGTTTCATTGGGTGGCCTTTGGTTCTAGTAGTTTGGGAAATGGAAAATAGCTTCAGCTTGTTGATTTTATTCTACCATACATAATTTTGCATACATCAGTCTCTTTTATTTGCTGCCTTTCTAGACAAAAAACCTCAAAGGGTACAACTTTTCCATATAGGAAGCTGTTCCAGTTTCCTGATCATACAGTATTTTGATTTATGTATTCATAAATATTGATTTATATGTTGATAAATATTGGTATCTCTATTTTTAATAATCTTCCTTGTTATCCTTATCATCATGTTGGCCTTTTTTTACAACAGATGCACACTGTGTTGAAACTTCCATTGAATTGTCTATGATCATTTCAAGTTTTCTTTCTTCATCAGTCAGTGAGTTCTCCTCCCATTAAGTTATATGAATAGTTAGGTTTTGCCAATTCACCATAACATCCACATTTTGTTATGTTTTAATTGTTGTTAATTTGATGTTTATTTATTTATTTTCTTCATGTGTGAAGTACTAATAAAGTTAGAATCAGAGATGAGTCTCCACAACATGTGATTAATACTTTGTTGAAACCAGGCCATACCATTCTGTAAGTAAAGAATATAATCACATTTGTAATCTGTAAATATGAACTATTATCTTTTTATAAGATGAGACATTAATTAGACCACAGGCCACAACCTTCAGTCCACAGACTGATACCAGTTCGCGGCCTGTTGGGAATCTGCCTATTTAAATAGCAGGCAAGTGTGTATGTTAGTATTGGGGATTTTCTTAAACTTATAATATTTTAATTAATTGGATTGTATTGGATTGTTTTTCACTTGTTGTGAGCCGCCCCGAGTCTTCGGAGAGGGGCGGCATACAAATCCAAATAATAAATAAATAAAATAAATAAGTGCACAAAGCTCCATTTGTGCAAAGAGTAGGTGCACATGAGAAATTATCACCTGCCCACCACCACTGCTGCCATGGCTGGTCCCACTGATTCAGAAAGGTTGGAAACCTCTGTAGTAGCACTGGGATAAACAATTTGGAGAGGATATGTTAATGTTATAATTAGTTAGCACTGTAAAACATTGAAATGTTGTTTTTCTTCATTGTTCATAAACAAATTATTTATTTGAAAACTTGGCTCTGCCGGCACGCCTGGGACCGTTGAACTATACCATCTAGCTCTCGCCAAGAAGATATGAATGCTTTTATTTCAGGGGTTTTAATTGTTTTTATATTGTTTTCTATTTTTTGTACGCCTCCCAGAGTCCGCAAGGAGTTGGGCGGCCTATAAATTTAATAAAAAAATAAAATAAAATAATTTCCATCTAGCTTACAACATCTTAGAAATATATAATTTCTTTAGAAAAACTTTGTACTCCACAAGATTAGATGCCACCTGCTTTAAACAGTGCATCTCACAGTGAAATGAACAGTGGAATTTGACTTCTTTAAAATTAAAGTATCCCCATGATGCATAGCAAGATATAGCCGAAGTGAAATTTTAAGTCAGCAAATACTTTCAGTATTTCAGCTTTAGTAGATTCATGTGGATTATGCAAATACAACCCCTTATTTCGTCACTCTTTTGATAGGAAGAACAATTCTAATTTGTATCAAAAGCTTGTTAATATGACATAATGCCATTTCACCAGCTGCCTCTATCTAAACCCCAAATTGGATCATTATTGCAAATGAGTAAGGGGCAGAAAGAGGGTTTATACAAATGATACTTAAGACTCTGTTTTCAGATCAGAAAGCAATAAAAGAATACAGTGTTCCCTCGATTTTCACGGGTTCGAACTTCGCGAAAAATCTATACCACGGTTTTTCAAAAATATTAATTAAAAAATACTTCATGTTTTTTTCCTTATACCACAGTTTTTCCCACCCAATGACGTCATATGTCATCGCCAAACTTTCATCTGCCTTTAATAAATATTTTTTTAAATAAACTTTAATAAATAAAACATGGTGAGTAATAATCTAAATGGTTGCTAAGGGAATGGGAAATTGCAATTTAGGGGTTTAAAGTGTTAGGGGATGGCTTGTGATACTTTTTATAGCCAAAAATAGTGTATTTACTTCCGCATCTCTACTTCGTGGAAATTCAACTTCGCGGGCGGTCTCGGAACGCATCCCCGGGAAAATCGAGCAAACACTATATTTACCAATAACAGTAACCGAAGACAAAGTAGGAAAAATAGAGAAAGATGAAAAGATTGTTTTTATTCTACTACTACGGAGTCAATAGAGCAGGCCTGCACAACATTTGGCTCACCAAGTAGACTCGTGTTGCCCACAAAATTTTTTCAAAAAATAAATACATTTGTTGCTCTTTTCTCAAAAGGCCCACTGCCTAGCACTTTCAACATCACCAAGCCTTACCACCACTATCATCTCCAGTGCTGCTTCTGCTGCTCCTTAGCCACCACATACGGTAGCTGATTTTGGTATGCCAGATATTCCTTTGCAGCCTGCAATGATTTTTAATTTAACAATGGGACTGTTTTCTCCCTACCAGTTTCTGAATATTTCAAAGTTCATATATTTAAGAGAGGCCTAGGATTATCTTGCAAATGTAAGCCTTGCTAAAATTAAGTAGCGGTAGTCCTCAATTTATGACCACAATTGAGCCCAAAATTTCTCTGGCTAAATGAGACAGTTGTTAAGTGAGTGTTTCCCATTTCATGACCTTTCTTGCCACATTTGTTAAGTGAAGCACTGCAGTTGCTAAGTTAGTAATGTGGTTGTTAAGTGAATCTGACTTCCCCATTTACCTTGCTTGACAGAAGGTTGCAAAATGTGATCATTTGACTGCAACCGTCATAAATATGAGTTAGTTGCCAACTGTATGAATTTTTATCACATGACAATGGAGATGCTGCAACCGTCGTAAGTGTGAAAAATGGTAATAATCACTTTTTTCAGTGCCATTGTTACTTTGAATTGTCACTAAACAAACTGTTTGACGTTCAGGACTACCTGTAGTTAGGTAGCAATAAGAAGAACGTTGTTTTCTTCTATACATTTTAGTCTGTAGTTTGACCTCTGTCAAGTATTCATTTCCGTAAAAAATTCATCATTCCTTAAAATAAGGGCAGAAGAGTTATGTCAATGTTCAGTTTTCTGATATCAAGTAGTAGTGTAAAATATTTCCTGAAATTTAAAGCAGTTGATTTCTAAATCATTTCAATCAGGCGGGAGTTGCCGCTCCCGCCACTAACAGGGTGTGCTGCACGCAGAGTTTCGCGTCTCCTGCATGCGCATCCAAGTGAAATTTTGCTTCCTGTGCATAAACAGAAACAAAATCTCACTCGGATGCATGTGGGCACACCACAAAGCTGTGCATGCAGCTCAATTTTTGCTACTGATGCAGCATCCTTATCCCCGGTAGCAACCCAATACTGATTTCAATTCCGAATAATAAATCTCAATATAATTTTGTAGTAATTCTTTATCCAAACACTTAACAATTTCCCAATAATTAATTTGTATGGTATGATAGCAACAATAGTTGCACATTCCTGTTTCTATAATCAATGTTTGAGAATGCTGTATCTTGGAAGTCTAAAAAGAAAAGAAAAATGTAATTATCTTCAAAAATGTATATTTGCAATATTTCTATCATACGTAGGAGCATGGACAAAGGAGTTGTTTTGTATGCAGTTCAAAAATATAATAAATCCATAATAACAACTTTGAAAAGCATATTACATCCTCCCCTTTAAATAGAATGTTAACATTTGTGCATTTAGCAACTACGTAGGGTTAAATATTAAGGAAGTAACAACTTAGGCATAAACAATACTGAAAAATAAGAATGTAAAATCAGGAAGCATTTATATGCAAAGTAAATGAGTGATAAAATCCTTATTTTCAATGGGACTCTTAGAATATTATCTATAATCCTTTGTCAGGCTTATTTATGGTGAATTGTGGATTGTTTTGTTTTATTTTACAAGTCAGTAAAGCACTATGCTTGTTTATTATAAGCAAGGTATATTATTTTACTGACTCTTGTATACTTCTGTTACCTGTCCTTGCAGCTAGTTAAAATGATTAATTGTATCTTCCTTAGTTTTTAGAAATATTTCTATATGAAACATTTCTGCTGTTCTTTGAAAAATCAATAGTGCCTAGCCTTGTTTTTTATTTCTATACTTATCAGCTATTTTGGTCAAGATAGAACTGTGTTGTCTTTTTAAAAAAGCCCTCACAGGTTGAATAAGTGCTATAGCTCCATCATACCTACCAGGGCTGATACTTGCCATTGGCCTTGATTGCCCGACCACATCTTTCTGCCTTTTAGTATTAGCTAATGCCTGAAAGCTACTCAAACATTTTATATTTTCTGTATCATATAAGGAATTATGGGTAATGAAAATAGCTGACCGTTTGTAGCCATTTCACATTCACCACAGTGTTGATAAAGCTGTTATCACTGCTTGTTTCTTCAGCCACACTGAAAAAATATGTTATTTACATATGCTTGAAAAAATATGTTATTGGAGCTTTGGCAAGGAACTGCAGAAATGACAAGTACTTTAAACAAAGCAACAAACATTTAGTAAGGGTGGGGGTAGATCAAGGTTTTTTTTATGGGATACAGAAACAAGCAAACATACATACATTTGGTATATGTGATGTATCAGAAAGCAAGAAATCATGCAATAAAAACATTAATTAGTCTTGAAAATTAAATGATAGAGAATTAATCCTTGATAACATTCCGTAAATGGCAAATTTATGGGTTATGCCAATCCCTTTCCAAAATCAATTTCGGTTTTGATATCATTTTCAATTTAAGAATTTTTAAATTTATTCTCTGATTCAACCTTTTTCTGAAAAAGCTAGTTGTTGCATATCAAAAGAAGAAATGACTTTAGTTAAAAGGAAAATATGGTTTTCTGAACTTCAAAATAAGACCATGGATGCCATGCTAAGATGTTGATATCACAGATAATCTTTTTTTTAATGCAGATTTAGAAAGAGCTGGCAAAATAAAAACATCTTTTCTCTTTTTCCAAATGTCTTAATAATTATGTTTTTAAAATGTCTACTGTTATTTCTCCTGGAAATATTATAATATGAATTGTTTGTGTGTCTCTGTATTTATGTTTTATATGCACGTGAAAGACATAATTGTTATTGATGGCTACTAAAAAAAAATCTCTGTTATTAATTTACTGCTAAAGCTGTTGTGAAGAGTGAATATATCATCTGTCTTTTCCAGATGTGGTGCATGGTATGAGATGCATTCTTGCTATCTTTTCATTTGTTTCTCCAGTTCTAGCTTCATCTCGATTTTTTCATACATTAATATTTGGCTTTTCTTTCCTTCCATTTCATCTTTTCCTACACTGCCTAAAATCCTTCCACCATCATGGCAGAAGAAGCTATCACTCCTACACTTATTACCTGTAAGTAACTTACTTGTGCATCATCAGAGTCATGCTTTCTGCCATGTTGTCCTTCTGTGCATGAATAGTATATTCTAATAATTCCCATTCTCTTGTGAAACTCAAACACTTTTCAACTTTGCTTGGAACAAAACATTTACCTGTCATTGCAATGAATTCCATTTCCCTTTACGTACCTTTGCCACGTACTGTGTGTTAAGTATTGTATTTTTTTTCCATTTAACACTATTAGAGAAAATACAATTACTAAAAGATATTCTTAAGAATAAGACTCAATACTTTTAATCAAAACATTTGAACCAATAATTCCAATCCTATTTAGAATGAGAACCTAAATGGGAGATGGGATGGAAAATCTCTACTTTTTTGTCCTTACTGAAAAATGTGGAATCATCCACTAGATTTTTAATCTTGTTCATAACAACTACAGTATTGCTGGAATGCTGTTGGAACATATAACATCAGGCAGCCTTGTCCAATATAACTTCTTTTTATAGTTTAGTTTTCAAATTCCATAATCATTGTCATTTGAAATAAGAATTATCTTGCTGAAGTTCATTATGTTTTTAAAAAACCAAGGTGGGCAAAGCTTACAAAAGTTATTATCATTTTGATAAATTAAGATAACACAAAACAGGAAAGACTTCATCTCTGAATTTTTCAAAAAGGTTTACACATTTTGTTTGCAAATGTCCCCTTGAGATTTAAATTCACAAGGATTGTTTATATGATATGATGAAATAGTGGATAAGTGGGAAAGGACCAGAAAGCTCAGATTCAAGTCTACCTTGACCATATGTGCTATATCTCAATAGATTGTTGTTGCAATTATTTAAAAAAGAAAGAAATGCTATCTTGAGCTTCAGAATATATTTTACAGCTGTAAAATATTCTGTGCATTTGATTGAACAGAGAAATAGAAATTGAATGAATGAATGAATAACTAAATAAATAAATTTTGGTTCTTAGATATTAGATGTATTTATGAAAATCTGAATTTTATGTAAGAAATGTTAAGTAATGTTCTTGTAAGAACATTAAAATATTTTTTTACAACTTTTCAATCAATCCTAAATGAGAAAAAATAGTTCATAGATTTTTAGCTGTAACATTATTCATTATTTAATGGCATGTTTTTATCATAATATTTGCATGTGTTTAAGTCTTCATGTTATAAACTAACACTTAGAGTGTTCATATTTAGGAACACAAAAATAATTCTTCTGTATGAACTAATTTATGTAGTGAATTGAGAGTCAAACTTACATGGAGTTGTCTTGTTCTGGCTTACCCAAGTAATTTACCTATAAATTACAGAGTAGAAAATCAAGAATGATTTCAGTGTAAATAATATATTTGTTTATCCATTGTATTTTTTGGAGAAATAATGGGTGCAATTTTAAAAAGCTATGGAGAAGGGCATAGCTTAATAATGAATTGAACTGTTAGTTTTCAAAGTGATTTAATGAAATATTGAACCCCGTTCCAAGCACACAACTATGAGAAATGAGGTAAATAGATACAAATCAGTATGTAGCTAAAGGAAAGCAACAGATAAAGAAAACTAACTTTGGAAATCTTGTTCATGAGCTTTAGTCATTTAGACAGATGTGATCTGAGATATGATTTGTCAGAATTGCTTCATATTTCCCACTTCATATTTCCCAAAAACAAAGTAATCAGACTTTGTTTGAAATGTTTCTTTATCATTCTTATCTCCAATTAAAGTTTGTACTCAAAGGAGACCAAAATGACCTCAAATTGTGTTTACTGTACTTTACAATGTTTCTCAATCTGGGGGTCGGGACCCCTTTGGGGGTCAAATGACCATTTCACAGGGGTTGCCTAAAACCATGGGAAAAGACAAATTTCTCATGGTGTTAGCGACTAAAGCATCTATTCAGGTCCCTTGGAACATATTTTTTTCAATCCGACCAATCTGGCATTTACAGTGGGGGTGTCCCTCTGACCTTCCTACCAATCAGCTTAAAGCTCTGTTGGAAGAATTGGTGCTAGACTTATTGTTGGGGGTCATCGCAACCTGAAGAACTATTAAGCGTTCATGGCATTAGAAAGGTTGAGAACCACTGCTTTACAAGAAAGACAAGGAAATGTAACAGCAATGGATTGCTCCTTGTTCTGAGAGCCAGTAGTGTCAGCGGTGGAAGGCTGCTTGGGATGCTTCAGTGCATGCACAGAACCGGTAGCAACACTTTTTAGAACCCACTACTAAAATGTACTCATTTCCTGTGGTGGGGAAACCATAAGGGGGAAACCATAAACTCAGGATTAAAACTGGTTAGGCACCGAACAGATTAGTATAAATGTGGAGTTGATACATTCCAGTATCAAGCCTGGGAAAAGAATAGGAAAAGGTCCATTGAGAGTCAACAATACTTTCAGGGAACTAGGACTCGCTGTTTCAAAGTGATTACTTGTTCCAGCCTCTCTCATATACCTGGTGACTTGGGATGTCAGGGCCTTGGCCTCAAGTTGCTGTTGCTTAATGCCAGATCTGTCTTTAAAGCCCCCCCTTGTTCAGGATTTAATTCTGGAAGAGGCGGCTGACCTGTCATGCATAACTGAGACCTGGCTAGGCCAAGAGGGTGGTGTTCCCTTCTCAGAGATCTGTCCAGATGAGTTTCAGGTTTTACATCAGCCATGTCTCCAGGGAAGGGGTGGTGGAGGGGCAGTCGTTGTCTGGAAAAGTTTTTGTCCTCATAGGATCCCTGCCCTGGAGATAGTTGGATGTGAATCTCTCTTCTTGAGACTGGACTCAGGAGCTTTGTTGGGTTTGTTGTTAACAAACCTGCCCCCCAGCTGTGTTACAACAGCCCTGCCTGCTCTGCTAGGTTGCCAGGCTTATGGTGCTAGGGGACTTCAATTTGCCTTCAATTGGTGATCCCTCAGATGCGGCTCAGGACTTCATGGCTTTCATGATGACCATAGACCTGACCCAAGTAGTTCAGGGTCCAACTCATGGAAGCGATACACACTTGACCTGGTGTTTCTCTCAGGGCAGTGGAGAAATGATCTGGAATTAAGGGACATAGACTTTAGGATGCTGCTCCCCCAACACAGGGAGGCAGATCCGATTAAGTGGTTCTGTCCTAAACACATAATGGACCCTGAAGGGTTCCAGAAGGAGCCTGGAGTGATACTGGACTCCCTTGTCCACAATCCAGCTGAGTCCTTGGTGGCTGCCTGGAATAGGGTGGTATCAGGGCACTGGGCCAGATTGTGCCTTTGTGACCTCTCCACAGCGATGGCTCCAGGAAAGCTCTCTGGTTTACCATGGAGCTCCAGGAGATGAAGCGCCATTAGAGACGTCTAGAGCGATGCTGGATGATCAGTAACTCCAAGTCTGACTGAGCCTTTATTATGAGTTATTTAACGGTGATATGGGTAGCAAAATGTTCACATTTTCCCACAATTATTGCATCCGCTGATTCAGTCCAGCCCCCTATTTAGGGTGACTCATTCCTTCTTTAATGTAGAGGGAATGGAGGAGCCCCTGCGGTATAGAGCTGAGGAGTTTGCTCACTTTCAATCGGATAAAAATCACTAAGATTCGGATGGACCTGGACTCCAATTGGACAATTCCAACCAAGATGAGAAAGGCATCCCTATTATAGGGGATTTGAGAATTTGAGCCTGTGACTCCTGAGAAAGTAGACAAGGCTATGGGAGCAATCAGTTCCTCCACTTGTTTGTTGGACCCATGCCCCTCCTGGCTGGTTTCAGCCAGCAGGCAGGTGACACGAGGCTGGTTTCAGGCTTTAATTAACATATTCTTGAATGAAGGGTCCTTACCGCAACCTTTAAAGGAGGCGGTGGTGAGACCACTCCTCAAGAAGCCTTCCCTGGATCCAGCAGAATTAAAGAATTTCCATCCAGTCTCCAACCTTCCCTGGGAAAGGTTGTAGAGAAAGTGGTGGCACTTCAGCTCCTACGGTCATTGGATGGACCCTTGTCCTTCAGACCTGGCTATAGCACAGAAAATGCTTTGATCATGCTGATGGATTATCTCTAGCGAGCCCAAGATGGGGGTCATTCCTCTATCTTGGTGAAACATGACTTCTCAGCGGCTTTCAATACCATTGACCATGGTATCCTTCTGGGATGACTAAGGGAACTAGAGTTGGGAGGCACCATGCTGCGGTGGTTTTCTCCTATTCACAGTTGATGTTGGCAGGCGGACAGAGGTTGACCACTAGACCCATTGTTTGTGGGATGCCTCAGGGCTCGGTCCTCTCTCCCTTCCTATTTAATATCTACATGAAACCACTGGGTAAGGTCATACAACATTTTGGGGTAAAGTATCAGCAATATGCTGATGATACCCATCAGTATATCCACCCCACATCAGTTCAATGAAGCAATGGATGTGATGTGCTTGTTGTCTGGAAGCTGTGGGTGTCTGGGTGGGTGTCAACAGGCTCAGACTCAACTCGAACAAGAGTAGCTGTGGGTACACCCCACTAAAGACTATATTGACCCGCCATCCTTGGCTCTTGGGGAGTGGAGGAAGAAATTGTCCCCCTCAGAACGGGTTCACAATTTGGGTGTCCTCCTAGACCCACAGCTAAGATTGGACCAGCATCTAACGGCTGTGCCTAAGGGGACCTTTGCATGGGTTTGTCCGGTGCACCAATTGTGACTCTACTTTGATCAGGAGGCTCTCCACACAGTCACTCATGCCACTCATGGTTGGATTATTGCAACGGACTCTACATGGGGCTACCCCTGAAGAGTGTTCAGAGACTATAATTGGTCCAGAATACAGTGGTTGTGGGTGCACCTAGGTACACTCACATTACACCAATCCTACTCGAGCTTCACTGGCTCCCTATTGGTCTCCAGGCTCAATTCTTGAATTGAGCCTGGAGACCTCAAGTGTTGGTTATTTAAAGCCCTACGTGGCTCAGGACCAGGTTATCTCTGAGACTGCCTTCTATCTCATAGTTCCCAGCAAGCGGTAAGATCCCAGAGAGCTGGTCTCCATGCCCTCAGCTAAATGGGTCCGCGGGTAAGATCCTTCTCTGTGGCTGCCCTGGCTCTCTGAAACCAACTATCCCCTGAGATCCGGATGCCCCCACTCTATTGACCTTCCAGAAAGCATTAAAGACCTGGCTTTTCCGGCAGGCTTGGGGCCGTTGATCTCGCAATTTTATGAGGTCTTGCCTTGAATGATATGAAGATATGCGAGTTTAACTGTTTTTTTTAAAACTTTTATGATGTTTTAAAATATATTTTATATCCTGTTGTAAGTCGCCCAGAGTCCTTCGTGAGTTGGGCAGCATATGAATGAATGAATGAGGTTTTGAGGGGAGGGAGGGAGAAAAAGGGAGAAAGCTTAAGATTTTAAATGCAGGTTGGAGAAATACTGTCTGTTGAGGTCTTGATTTATGTCTTCTGCAAATACATACTTTTTTTTCTACAATAAAACAGTTTATGTAGGAATACTGAGTCCTTGGCATTGTTATCTAGTTCCTAAATGAGGTCAACCCTCTGAGATAGACCAAATCAGGAAACGGACACCATAAGAAATGCTGGAATTCTACTTTATTGCTATAGGCTACAGTAACAGATGTTTGGCATAAGAGGGAGGGAAGGAAAAGTCTTATGCCAAAGAAAATCAAGGCAGCGCAATTTAAGTTTCTTTCTCACACTGCTTTCTAGGGCTAAATCTATATTTTTTTAATAGTTGCTGCATGTTTTCTTCAAAGCCAACCCTGCATGCCACTACATATGCAGAGCTTTGTTTCTGGGAAAGTATAAAGGTATAGCTATTCTTGATCTGAAACTCGAGAGCAAAATTTGCCTATTACACTCCCAGCAGACCCCATGATTTGAATCAGAGAATATATAAAATGTCTCCTCAAGATCAGTTGTACCATATCAGGGCCTCATATAAGTGTTATTCTGTCATTGTCAAGAAATTCCTCTCATTACTGCCATATGCTGGCTTTCTACCAGGTTTCTTCCTTCCTGTAAAAAACTAGGTTCCATAGTTACTGAACTATTTCCCATATTTACACAAAGCAATTATGCTGCCTTTTACCTACAGCTTTCAGCTACACATTGTAAATCCATCCAGTTTTCCACTGATTTACCAAATCCTTAAGTATTCTCTGCCTTGATCAACACACACATTTGCACATTATCTAGATCAGGAGAATAGGGGGAAAATAAGGTGCAGTGTATGTTAGATTCCCAACAAATATTTCATTTATTGAAAGCTCATGGAAAGCAGCAAATGATGTACACTCCGTGGCCTGCAATGGCTGCCTATCAGTTTCCGGTCACAATTCAAAGTGTTGATCATGACCTTTAAAGCCCTACATGGCATTGGACCAGAGTACCTCCGGAACCGCCTGCTACCGCACGAATCCCAGCGGCCGATAAGGTCCCACAGAGTTGGCCTTCTCCGGGTCCCGTCGACTAAACAATGTCGTCTGGCGGGCCCCAGGGGAAGAGCCTTCTCTGTGGTGGTCCCGGCCCTCTGGAATCAACTCCCCCCGGAGATTAGAACTGCTCCCACCCTCCTTGTCTTCCTTAAACTACTTAAGACCCACCTATACCGCCAGGCATGGGGGATTTGAGACATCTTTCCCCCAGGCTTATCATAATTTATGTTTGGTATGTATGTGCTGTTTGGTTTTTAATTATGATAGGGTTTTTAATTTTTTAATATTAGATTTGTGCCATTATAATATTGTTTTTATCGTTGTTGTGAGCCGCCCCAAGTCTTCAGAGGGGGGGGGGCATACAAATCTAATAAATTATTATTATTATTATAACCATATCCCCATTCAACAATTTAGTTTTAATACAGCCAAAAACCATATCATTGGCCTCATAATTTGCAGCAAGCCCAGTAAGACAAGGAAATTAGAAGTTAGAGATGCAGCCAGATAAAACCATTGCATAAACATAGAGCAGTCTCAATGGCAGAAAAAAGCCCAAAGCTCATGTGCTCAGAAGAAAAGAGGTTAAGATTTAAAGCATGGGGTAGACAATAAATATGTCTTCTGTAGTTCTGATGGATATGCTTATTTCTTGTCTATGGTAAAACAGCTTCTCTAGAATTATTACATTGTTGAAGTTTCTGCTGTTATGCAGTTCCTAAATGCAGAGTTGAGTTTCTGAAAAAGTTTTTATCTGTGCCTGGTATTAATTCTAACAAAAAGTCCCTGTTACAGAAAGAGAATTGAGAGCAACAGTTAATTGCTTTATCCTCCTGATATTGAAGGGATCTGAAATCCAATCCTGTCACTGATTAATCTAGTTACAGTTCAGGAGGAGAAAATTATTCTTCCATACCCGTATAATCCTTTGCAAGCCCTCAAAATTGTCTTGCCAAGGATTGAGAATGCTCCAGAAAACACTGGAGGATTGATTGCTAAGAAATATAGGAGGTAGAGAATTGCATGAGAAAGTTCTGCTGCGTGCACTGACTCCCACGTTACTAGTTTTCATCCTATGGGTATATGCTATGTTTAATAGAAGATATTTCGCTGAAACAAAGATAGCAATCTCTAGAGATGTGCACAAAAAAGAAAATATGTTCTATTTTGTTCTCAGAACAAAATTGACACAATAGCATAATCCCTGTTATAAATGTTTTATTAGCTGGATAATCTTCAAATAGGCTTTCCATTTTTTGTCTGAATAAAATTCAAAGCATTTCATAAAACCATAAAAAAATATGAGAAATCATGGCCACTTGCTTTTTTTATTCCATGTCAGTCAACATATCTGTTGCATTCAGAGCTATTAGACTCAGGTTTGTAAACTTTGAGTGCAACAACTGTTCAAACAAGAATTCCATATTGTTGAAGATGCCTGGGAGAGAGGAAAAGTTGGTTGATTGGAATGTTTCAAATCACCTGAGTTCTATCATAAGGTGTTCCATAATGAACCCTGTACATATAATAGATTTTTTAAATTAAAAATTTATATTGTACATATTTGCTACTTACTTTGACAGATCAAGAGCAAATAAAATTTATTTCATTATCAGGAATATTTTTTTTATTCTTACCAACTTTGGTGCCAAACAGCCATCATAATTCATTGATACAAAATAACTGCCAATTAGATTTTACAAAACTTGTTCCATTCCATCATTGTTTGTGGTACTCTTCAGGGATAAAGCTCAAGATGCTTATTTCTCACATGTAATATTTCATATATATATATAGTAAAACCAGAAAGTAAAAAGTAAAAACCAGAAAGTCCATCTGTCTCTTGAAAAAGCACCTTTGGGACAACTTATTAAGTCAGATTCAACCAATGCAAATATGGTAGCAGATATTTGTGTAGATTAGATTTATTCCGCTATATTACAGATAAATTAATAAGCATTATTATTGACTTTTGAGCTATAGGCAAAAATATGTATCAAGTATATTAAATCCTCAACCTTCAAATATAATGAAATAGAATAAATACTTAATTCAGTGATTTATTTCAAGAAGTTGCAATTTTTTTCTAAATCTTTAATCACTTATCAGATCTACTTAGACTTCCGGCTGACATCGCAGCAGTATCAGACTTGAGGAGCGGGTCTCCATGCCCCCACACCAACCTCTCCCTGTTGGAGGGCTCCAAAAGGAGCTAAAGCCACCCTGTAGGGGTAGTGAAAAAAAGTGGGGTATCCTCTAGTTCAGAGAGAGCAGCAACTATCCTGCTGGACTAGGGCTTCTTCCCTCTTCCTTGATGGAAGAGAAGAGGCAGCCATCCTGATTTGATGAAGCTGGGATAGTCGAGGCAACTAAGAAACATGCAGGAGTGGCGCAAAGGGGCAGTGGCTGGAGCTGGATGAGAAGATTCCTTTTTATGTAGACCCTAAATTTAAAGAAAAAAAAGAAAGAGGAAAATCCAGGAAAAGAGACTCCAAGAACTATTTTTTAAAGTGCTGAACTATCATAGAGAGAAAAATCCTAGACCTGAAGAAAGGAACTAAGGGGAGAGAAGCTAATACCCTTTTAAAATATACAAAATTGGACTTTAAATTGGACAGGCATTGTTTTGGAAAGGCATTAAAAATGCTGGACTATCTACTTGAATTTACTCGAATAGTGGACTTTGCCTCCATAAACTATTAAATTTGGATTGATTTAATCTATAAGACCTGAAACAATGCTGAAAACTAAGCTCAGGGTGCCATCTACTAGTGAATGGAATATATCAGACCCCTACAAGCTTAGAAAAACTTTTTGATGAGAAAATAAATAACATTCATCTGAAGGATTATGTCCCATAACTAACCTTACTGCCCCATAACTAGTTATTTTATGATTACTGGAGACACTATTATGAGAATAAAGAATGCTGTTAAGTAAAGCAAAGTGACTTTTGACCTGTAGAAGCTTCCTGAACTACTTAAATGGAATTGATTAATTTATTTATTTATTTATTTATTATTTGGATTTGTATGCCGTCCCTCTCCGAAAACTAATTGTGAGATGTAAAGAACTACAATTAGTGAACTATCTGAGGAGTAATGTTGGACTGAAATATATTGCTTTAGGACTTGAGTAAAAGGGGGACTTATTAAATTAAGACAGGATGCTCCATCAAGGGGAAAGGAGTGAGATTTTAAGAGAAATGGTGTTGATGTTTCAAAGCATTGGGAGTGCAGTGTTCCCTCGATTTTCGCAGGTTCAAACTTCGCAAAAAGTCTATACCACGGTTTTTCAAAAATATTAATTAAAAAATACTTTGCGGTTTCCCCCCCTATACCACGTTTTTCCCGCCCGATGACATCATGTCATATCGCCAAACTTTCATCCGCCTTTAATAAATATTTTTTTAATAAACTTTAATAAATAAACATGGTGAGTAATAATCTAAATGGTTGCTAAGGGAATGGAAAATTATAATTTAAGGGTTTAAACTGTTAAGGGAAGGCTTGTGATACTATTCATAGCCAAAAATAGTGTATTTACTTCCGCATCTCTACTTTGCGGAAATTCGACTTTTGTGGGCGGTCTCGGAACACATCCCCTGCGAAAGTCAAGGGGACACTGTACTATGGAAAAACATTACAGTGAGATAAAGTACTTAGTGTAAGGCATATATTGGAAAATAGAAAATATGCTATAACTGACGATTAATGTAGATAAGAGTCCAGGAAAGAGAGTAGGTAGCATAAAGAAGGGAAGAAAAGACAGAAAGGAGAAACCAGCAAACAAAGCAAGAAAATGGGATGACTAAGATTATAATAAGGAAATAAACCATGGGAAAAGCACTTTCAGAGATTTAAAAATGGAATTGAACTGGAAAGATACTTTTGAAAGGGAGATAAGTGCTTGATGATTATTTTGGAGACCTGGCAACTTAGGAGGATAGAGGTGGGAGAAATATTCAGTCTGAATGGTGAAGATACAAATAGGAAATAGGGGGAATATTAGCAGATATAATTTTTTAATCTTTCTCTTTCTATATAAGAGAATATAAGTAATAATTTGAGGGAAAAGATTAGCGGGGGAAGATGGTATTACCATGTATGCTTCCAACCTTATTTGCATTAAAATGGAATATTGAAATATTGAATAACTACTTTAAAAATCATGTATATTAATAGTAGGATTATATAAATGTAATTAATGTAACAATTATAATGATTATCATTATTTATGTCTGTATCAAGATGAACTATACTCAGGAACCACACTGTTCATGTACTGATATTGATGCATATTTTTTAAAAAGCTTTTTAAAAAAAAGTTCTACTTATATTTTGCCTTTAGGTATGTTCTTGTGTAGTATGAATTTAGAATATATATTTTGAATTGTTTTACATTACTTCATAGTTGTTTCAAATATGACAATGTGATTAAATGATTTACTAAATTGATAAAATAAATTTCTTAAACCGATTTTCTAATCCAAAGGAAAAAAATAAAAATCTACAGCAAATGTTTCAAATGTAGAGGTTTCTATCTTGCAGAGCTAGAAATTATCTTGGATTTTTCTAAATATGCAAAGCGTAATAAATCACACAATGCATATAATATGGCTATCTAACATGATTCAGAACAGTTTACAGTACCACTCTATTCCCCATTCACCTGCAACAGTAGAACTTGCATCTGAATAAACATGGTATTAATTTTGCACTGTTAATAATTGAATGATTGGCACCTCAGCTATAACTGCAGTAAGGATAATATTGTGTTCTTCTGCACTGATTTTCTAATTAATCATGTAGCTGTGGGATTAATATAAGATAGAAAAGGTCACTTAATGTAATTGGTTACTGCAACATTATTTATGGATTTTTGGGTGATTGCTAGGGTTATACTGTCAAACAATCAAGCAAATGAGTTCAAGCTAGTGATCCTTAAGACAATAAATTAACTTCAACAATAAATAAAAGGTTACTATTTACTTCAGGCTCTCCCAAACTACCTAATCTTGATTAATTGTGTTTTTCCTTTTGGATATCATTTACACTTTAAAATGCTATTCAGATTGTTAATTTATATTAATACAGTAAACACAAAATAATATTGATAAATAAAATGTATCATATCCTTATTGTTAAAATAATGTTAATTTCACAATCTAATTAGTATCAAGTTAGCTTGCTAACATACATATATTATACTGTCTTTTTTAATACTGTGATACTCTGTTCTAACTTCACAATCACTTTCTATAATAGGTTTGTCAAAGAGATTGTAATCTGTTCAAGGTTACCATGAGTTTTACAATAGAATAAACATTTAGGTATAATTATGACAACCAGTTTTATTATAAATGATTTTAATTAGATTTTTCAAAAGTTAGTGTTCAATAAATTATAGAATCATGAATTGATGTATCACTATATTTACATATCAAGTTCATAACCCATTTTCTGAGTTTAAATGTTAGACCTACTCTTGGCGAGTGTCATATGAGTTGTATGATATATGCAGTATTATTCTGTAGTTCTGAATATTTTCGGCTGTTGAATGTGAATGGGTTTTATTTTCATAGAGAAAGCTAAAATTATATATAAATCAAAACTAAGTATTCTTACTAGCTTCAAAATAATGTCAAACCTACTAAAGATTAGCTGGGGAAAAAAGGTTAGAAAATCATTATTGCAGATACCTAAAACACCTAAATAATAAATTATTTTCAGCACTTTGTCATCTCTGTGAAAAATTAAAATTTTAATGGCTTGAAAACTAGAATACAAATTTTAAAAACTGCATATTGTATATGCTTCACTGTAAACTATTTTGTCTATTTAAGGAAAACAGCTGTAGCAAATTTAAACCCTAAAATCCATATAGGGCAAATGCTCTTCTTTTCAACCCTATTATAAAAAGAAGATATGTCATTATGATTGAAATTACATTTTTATAGATGCCTACCTAAAAAAAAAAATATTTCTGCAATATCTAATTAAATAGAAGTTCATGTATAATTTTAGCAGCATGTTCTTCTCTTTCAGTTTTCTCATCTGGGAGCATTATGCAGGTAGTGTCTATGAAAACTTTCCATCTTTTCTTTCATTTGGTCAGAATTTAAAAGAGAGAGAGAGAGAGAGAGCAGCTTTTTATCTTGCTTTACCAGAAACAGACATTTAGAATTAATTCATAAATGTAAATAATTGCATTATAGATATTTTCATTAGTTTTTACACAGATAAATGTCTGAGGAAATTGAATTAGGAAAAAAAAGCTTGTTACCTGACAAACAAAATAAAGCCCCAAAATATTTGCTTAAGCTAATTGTTGCAATTTTAGTAGCATCAGATCTTGGGGGGAAAATACAGAGGCATAATGACTGAAGATTCCAAATAATTTATATTGTAATCCATATGCTGTGTTTCTAATCCTGTTCCCCAGTGATCAATTTCTGTATATCAACCAGTAATTTAAGAGAATTGAGTCTAGCTTAGTTTGCAGGAACAGCCCAGTGGAAATATATATATATTTGTCTCCCAAATGCATTTCTTCCTGCAGACCTCAGCACTATTATGATGTTGTTCCATAGATTGCTTCACCTTTCAAGAAGTATAGGTGGATTCAAGGAATCCTCATAAATTAATGTCTATCCTTTTCTCAAAAGGGGGTTCAAGTGAGCAGGTATTAGGAAGCCAATCTATCAAGTATTGTAGGCATGCCTCAAAGGTGTCATTCTCAGATCAGGCATATGAAGAACTGGAGTAAACCATTCAGATTTACCGAGAATGAAAGTAGATTCTATTTTTGGATAGAATGGGGGACATGGCTCAGACAGCTGATCATTTAATGACTTATGCTTGGAGGAATTTGGCAAACCACCTAGTCCTTGGTTGCATATTATCATGAGATAGCAAAACCAGAAGTAAAGCTTGAGAATTTGAGAAAATAAGCAGCATTCATGAAATTTCTGGAATCAAATGATGGAAGCTTTTCTTATTCTTTCCAAATATATCAAACTCTATTTTGCTAGTTTCAAGCATCAATAATTGTGATCCATTTTTATGTATTCTCATGCTACTTGTTTGTTTGATTTTTCCCTTTGAATGCTTGAAGTTGCTGAAATATATCACTTTATTTATCACTTACGGTGGAATTTCTTATTCTTTTCTTGATTTGATCTTCTGACTAAGTATTGATCTATAAGCCTGCTGTGATTGTTTCCCTGTCAGCAGTACTCTGCAAGACATTGCCATTCTGGATAGAACAATATAAGTTTGAAGAAATAAAGGTTTTGCTTGTTTGCTTCTATAAGAAGTTCTTATATCATCTTTTAATATTCAATGTGCTTAAACAAGTTAGAATTTTAAAGTAAAAACATAGAATCTATAACTGATTTATACAGCTTTCTTAAATGGAATTGATCTGCAATAGATCAATCAAATTCCCCATGCAGCTGGGGAATTAAAGCAACAAAACAAATTGAGTGCATTAAATTGTTTTTCCAGTTACCAAAGACTAATTAAAAATAAGTATTGGGCGTAATACTGATAAAGTCCAGTTTTCAGTCAAAATTTGTAACATTGTTTAGACAATAAAGATCACCCAAATAATCGTTTAATGTCATAATTAAAAGAGGATATATAAATGCATCCAGAACTATATAAGCCTTATCGCTGCATTCATATGGACATGCTACAATAATAGTTTTCATTTATCTATGTATTATCTATTTATTTATTTATTTATTTGTTTGTTTGTTTGTTTTTAGTACCTTTGAATAGAGGAATTTAATAACATTTTGTACTTAAAACAAAATTTGTATAATTTATAAAGGTTGTATATAACGTAGACAAACTAAACATATTGGATAAGTAGTGTTAAAATATTTTTCTGACCTAAGAAGAAATTAGTCACTGTAAACAATAAAAGTACTATATGGGATATACTAAGATCTAAATATAGATCTAGATACTCATTAACACCATTTTCTGCCCTGCAATTTGTTATCAAAAGGTTATTGAGATTTTCAGAACCATAATAATTTTGTAAACCAAATGTATAAAACTTGAAAAAATTCTTCTATTTCTTGAATATAAATAATATTGCTTTTTAGAAATATGAAATGTAATAGGTATCTGTATTCTAATAGAAAAAATACATGAATAAATTCCCATGAGGAATCTCACAGATTGAAATATTTCTATCCAACAGCTAGGAATATTTCATCTCAGTTTTTGACAATAAGCAAATCTATGACTTCTGACGAATTAATGGTGAACTAAATAGCAGAGCTTACACTGCAGCAGAACAAAGAGCCAGTGAATACATTATCTCCTTGGAATTGCCTATCCCTAGAAGAACTCCATATAATGGCTCACCATTGGTGAGTCACCAAGAAGAGACCATAAGACAGAAGTCTCTGGTGCGTTTTAGAGCTCTGGGAGTTTTCAAGTTTCAAGTTTTATTGGATTTATATGCCGCCCCTCTCCGAAAACTCGGGGCGGCTAACAACAATCATAAACAGTATACAATAATAATCCAATATTAAAAGCAAATTAAAACCCCTTAATATACAAAACCAAACATACATACAAACATACCATGCATACAATTGTAACGGCCTAGGGGGAGAAGAAATCTTAATTCCCCCCCCCATGCCTGGCGGCAGAGGTGGGTTTTAAGTAGCTTACGAAAGGCAAGGAGGGTGGGGGCAATTCTAATCTATGGGGGGAGTTGGTTCCAGAGGGCCGGGGCCGCCACAGAGAAGGCTCTTCCCCTGGGTCCCGCCAAGCGGCATTGTTTAGTTGACGGGACCCGGAGAAGACCCACTCTGTGGGACCTAACTGGCGGCTGGGATTTGTGCGGCAGAAGGCGGTCCAGAGCCATGGCTGGGGAGCCATCATTGTCCAAGAAAATGAAATTTGAGTCCCTGTAGATTATTTGTCATGCGGATCTGAAACTTGTGATCAGTTGACTTTAGCTCATTTGAGGAGTTCTTACTATGAGTGTAGGTTTTTTTTCGTTTTGTTTCCTTTTTGCTACACGCTGCTTGTTACATTTCGTTACACCCAAAACACTACAACTATATAGTAAATGCTAACACAAGAGCAGGGTTAAGATTATAAACTAAAGATTAAAGTTTTAAAAAGAAGAGACCCATTAACACAAAACAGATCAAAATATTTTAACTTAGAAAGAATAAGGTTATTTGGGGACAGTATACTCAGAAGTTACTTTTAAGACTACCTGCTATCATGAAAATTGATTTAAAAGAGAAATAGAAAAAAAAGATTGAGGTTGAGGCTGTTTCGCATGTGAGAATAAAAATGACATGCAGCAGTGTGGGAAATGATACAACTGAATTTACAAATGAAAATGTAGTCTTAACATTAAATGGACATAAATAACAAATCAGAAGAATGAGTGAGATAACTTGCTTATCTTGGATTTGCACAAGAGGTGAGTTACACTCATGAAGGAGTTTCTGAGAAGAGACAGAAAAATGAAAGGAAATCCACTTTTGGAACACTAAGAGATTAAAGATCATAATTCTAAAAAGCAAATGGAAGGAATATAAAGTTGGATTATATATGTATTATTGTTTCTGGCAGTTCTTAATGGATTTTTCTTGAAAAGGACCGAACAAGGCTTTAAAGATTTCTTTAAAGATAAAATATGTGAAGAAGAGGTATTTATTGTATTTTAAGAGAAAGGGATATTTGTTAAAAGGAAAGAAATAAGGTTTATTTCTTCAAAGTTAATATATGTTGGTTATTTATGGTAGTTCTTAATGGACTTTTGTTGATTAGACTCAATGACTAGGCTTTAAATTTACTTATAGCTAAAAGATGAAATATGGAGGGTTTTTTCGGTAGTATCAGAGAAGAAGATACATTGTATTTGTGCTTCATTTCTATATAACCGTTTTCTTTTTTTCTTTTCCTTTTTAAATTGTTTTCTTTTTCTGTGCACTTTTAATTTAATTTTACTTTTTATATTTCCCTATCTTGTATCAATTTTTTATTTTGATATTTGTAAATTATATATTTATATATATATAAATTATATATATATTTATATATATATAAATTTATATATATAAAAATTATATAAAAATAAAGATATATAAAAATTATCATTAAAAAAAACAGTGGGCAAGTCCAGAAAAGGGCTTTTGAGAAATAAAATTATGGTTTGGATTTAGGAAATAAATGATATTTGCTATGCAGACAAAGTTTTAAATAAACATTTTAAAAATACAAAGAAGTTGCTTTCAGTGAGTTACATAATAAACCACAAGGCAGAAATTGCTGGTTAAAGAAATAAATTAGAAACTTTATAGATAGAAAAAATGGCTTGACTATCATAGCAATTATGTACTTGTTGCTATAGTAGGAAGAGAATGTTTATATCATATTAAGCCTATAAATATATCTCACAGGAAGTTATGCAACCACTAGAGAGCAGGTCCAACAGAGGTTATTCAGTGTGCAAAAATGTATAACACCAAGGGTGAGCTTTTCCTACTACTGTAAAAAAAAAACCTGTTCAAAAATGATAATTTTGGCTGAAATTGCTTTGAATTATTTCTAGCAGAGGTTTTTTTCTGCCAAAGTCTATATTTTCAGGACTAAATTGCTTAACAGTTTTGTTTTCCATTTTACCAGCCCTTTGAAAAATTGTTCTGGAAACTAAAATACTGTGGAGCACTGTGCTCCACATAAATAGCATAAAGAAAAAAAATCAACAAATATCAGTTTTCTGATGTCCTGTCTTTAAACGATGGATAATACTGGTTTGTTGTATTCGGATGGGACCTCCAGACATGAGGAATATCCATTCTTTGCTTAAAGTAGATCCATGCCTTATTAATTCAATACTGAAAAATGAAATTATGCTTCTATGTCATACATTGACAACTTTTCTATTTTTCATTTTTAAGTGCTGTCAATTGCATTTTTCTAGTAACCTTTTTTGATACAACTATATAGCATCAACCTATTAATTATTAATTTTAAAAATAAAATTTTATGTATCCCATAATTAGTTTAGATGGCCTTTCAAAAACCAGAATTACTCTAAAATATTATGATACAGATTTCAATTTGCTTCAGACTTCAGAGGAAAAAAATGGAAATCTGAAGCTGAAGTATCAAGTTCAAGTGGTAATACTAAGAATTGTGTAGAGACAAACAAAACTAAACAAGTTGTCATATATAATATACGGTTATATTCTGTGTAATATAATAAATATAATAATAAGATAACCAAGCAACAAATTTATGAACACTTAGAGGTAGGTCAACTCAAAATTAGAAGCCAACGTGAGCTTGTCAAGAACTGATCACGCCAGACAAATTTTATTGCATTCTTTGACAATTTGACAAAATCAGTGAAACAGAGAAATGCTGTGGATATAATTTACTTGGACTTCAGTTAGTTATTTGATAAAGTAGACCACAATCTACTACTTGATAGGATAGAAAAAAGTGTGCTAGATAATATCACTACCATATGGATTTAGAGCTGGCTGACCAACCACGTTCAACGTGTTGTCCTTAATTAACTATCATCTGCATGGAGGACAGTATGCAGTGGGATATTCCAAGGCTCTGACTTGGGCCTAGTACTCTTCAATATCTTAATGATTTAAGATGAGGGAATATTAATGACACTAAGTTGGTGGGAAAATCAAGCACAGAAGGTAGCATGGAGAGATAATATCCCACATAGGATATATCATCAACAGATTATTGTTGTTGTTGTTGTTGTTGTTAGTACAGGGTACACGTGTGTTAGGGTTTGCCACTGTAAACATGTACTATCACTTTAATTGTTACCGTTGCTACTGTAAAAACTGTACTGTCACTTAAACAGTTAAATATTCTAAGCTGGTACGTCATTAGAGGGCGCCAGTACTCCATCCCTCAAATGATACTGTGACGCACATTTCTGCTCAGTCATTCTCATTATTACTTTGCCTTGAGAGTGGGAGTGTATTAGCTTTGTGCGTATTATATTGTATTTGCTTAGTGCTTGTTATGAATTGTTTCTATCGTTTGTCTATATGTAAACAGTAATTATTAAGCGTAACTGAGTCTGTGTCTTTGTTTCTTTGGCTTTATCACACACCCATGCTCTGTTAAAATTCTCTGCTCGGTGTATGTTGAAGGTCTCATAGCTTAGCTATACCGAGACATGCCAACAATTGTTATTATTAATTAGATTTGTATGCTGCCCCTCTCCGCAGCTGACTTGACAAGAGATTAGGAAATCCTACCAGTGGTTTGAATAAAGCTGGTCTAAAAGACAGCACTGAGGCACTGATCATAGCAGCACAACAACAGGCACTAAGCATCAGATGTACAGAAGCAGGAGTTTCCCACACCAAACAGGACCCAATGTGCAAAGAGGTCTCTGAGACAGTCAGATACATAATGGTATAGTGTAAGATATAGACAGAAACAGCATACACCAACCAGCAGTATTAAGTAGCTCAGTGTTTTTCAACCAGTGTGCCGTGGCACACTAGTGTGCCGTGAGACATGGTCAGGTGTGCCGTGGGGAAATTAAACATGGGTCCCCAAGCTACCATTCCTGCCAGGATCTCCCTTTTGTGTTCATTGAAACAGGCCCAGGTTTCATACTGAGTATAAATACATTTAGAAACTATATTATTAACTATATGTATAATATGTACTGTTAGAGTGTCATTTTGTGTCATTTTGGTTGGTGGTGTGCCCCAGGATTTTGTAAATGTAAAAAATGTGCCGCGGCTCAACAAAGGTTGACAATCACTGAAGTAGCTGGCATTATATACAGAAATATTTAAACAGACGACAATGGTCCAATTGTGGTAGGAACATATGGGACTGTTGTTGTTAGCCCTGCCCAACCTATCATGACCCCGTGGACAACGTTCCTCCAGGCCTTCCTGTTCACTACCATCCTCTGGAATCCATTTAAACTCACACCAACTGTTTCAGTGATTCATTCAGCCACATCATTCCCTGTCGTCTCCTTCTTCTTTTGCCCTCAATCTTTCCCAGCATTAGGCTCTTGTCCAATGAGTCCTTCCTTCTCATTAGATGGTCAAAGTATTTGAGTTTCATCTTGAGGATCTGGCCTTCAGGGTTAATCTTCTCGAGGGCTGACAGGCAGGGCTATGACTCCCAGAATTGAAGAGTGGCTCATGAACCATCCCATCAGAGCTGTCTTATGCAAAAGAGTGTAGTGCTTAGGAACAGCTAAGATACTGTGAAGAGACCTCGAACAACTAGGCCTCTGGTAGAGATTGAGGACTATATATACCACCCATGAGATTGAGTACTATACATATGTCACCCATAGAATGAGAAGGGAATTTGTATGTGTAGTGTAAATTTGTATGAACTTTCCAAAAAAGTTCCATATTTGTGTTCGCTATGTAGAGTGTTCCCTCGCTTTTCCCGGAAGATGCGTTCCGAGACTGCCCACGAAAGTCGAATTTCCGCGAAGTAGAGATGCGGAAGTAAATACACTATTTTTGGCTATGAACAGTATCACAAATCTTCTCTTAACACTTTAAACCCCTAAATTGCAATTTCCCATTCCCTTAGCAACCATTTAGATTATTACTCACCATGTTTATTTATTAAAGTTTATTAAAAAAAATATTTATTAAAAGCAGATGAAAGTTTGGCGATGACATATGACGTCATCAGGTGGGAAAAACCGTGGTATAGGGGGAAAAACAGCGAAGTATCTTTTTAATAAATATTTTTGAAAAACCGTGGTATAGACTTTTCGCGAAGTTCGAACCCGTGAAAATAGAGGAAACACTGTATATATGAGCATATGGATAAGCTTTGTAGAGGAATTACTTTCATTGGTCCCCATATTTTACTATTCTCTCAGAGGTCCATCAAGAGCAATTTACTAAAAATGCAACAATTTTGTATGATAACTATGATAGCTTCAGATGCACTGTATTTTATTTATGTAGATTTGAAAATCACAGTAAGGACATTTGAATCTTTTTGAATGAACTAGTCCTCAATTGGTGGTGGTGAGGTTTTGGTGGGGCTATGTTGTTTTCTTTAATACCCATAGTTATCTGCAATGGAAAGGTTT
The DNA here is from genome assembly GCF_031021105.1 of Erythrolamprus reginae. Classification (NCBI taxonomy): domain Eukaryota; kingdom Metazoa; phylum Chordata; class Lepidosauria; order Squamata; family Dipsadidae; genus Erythrolamprus; species Erythrolamprus reginae. The sequence continues at coordinate 197,968,063 of NC_091952.1, read as the reverse complement.
GTTTTTTTCCTCTCCTATTGATCTATAAAGAGTAGGAAGATTTATTTTAAAAGCAAAATAGCTTTTTAGTGAGTGTTTCAAAGAAAGGTAATACCTTATTGTCAGAACAAGCTTTGAGGGGAATAAAAATTTTAAAAATGAAAGTGAGTGGTTTGCAGCTTAATAGCTTTATCAATGAAGGATGCGGTAATGAGACATGAAAAGCATTTGATAAGGAAGGTAATTTTCTATCATTAACTTCACTTAAAACTTCCCTGAAACTCCAGTTGGATTTAATTGAAAATGTTATCAAGGGTGAACATTTATGTCCTTAAAAAATACCTAGCCTATGGTTTTATGGTGAATTCATGCCTTTTAACTATATTTTACTCTTATACACTCAAATACTCCATTTGTTCAGAATGAACTTTCCAAGATTCTTAACCATCAACCTAACTTAATATAATTTAACTTGGCCAAAGTAATGCAAAGCATGACAGATAGATACACTAGTTAAGGGTCTAAATGTGATGTTGAATTTTGAAGTTGTTAGATATACAGTATGGCAGAGGAGATGCTGTATATTTGGAAATAAAGTTAACTTTCCTAATTTTAGGGAATGCATTTGGAGCACAGGTTTGTTCGCTGGTTTTTAAAAGTTTCTGAGTTCTAAAAATGAGAAGATGGTATTATATATTGTGTATATGTGTAACCTACATTTGATGACAAGATTGATGATTGAATTTATTTTATATAATAGATACTTTTATTAAATTCTATTACATTACATTACATTATAACATAATTATGGCAGACCGGTCAGTAAAAATCACAAGTTTATGGAAAATTCCAAACGATAGATAGATATGGATGGATGGATGGATGGATGGATGGATGGATGGATGGATGGATGGATGGATGGATGGATAGATAGATAGATAGATAGATAGATAGATAGATAGATAGATAGATGATAGATATCTGTACAAAAGGAAGAGAAATTTGATAAATATTTCTCTTAATGTATTGAATAATTTTAGAAGCACGGACAGAAACATAGAAGATTGATGGCAGAAAAAGACCTCATGGTACATCTAGTTTGCCCTTATACTATTTCCTGTATTTAATCTTAGGATGGATATATGTTTATCCCAGGCATGTTTAAATTCAGTTACTGTGGATTTACCAACCATGTCTGCTGGAAGTTTGTTCCAAGGATCTACTACTCTTTCAGTAAAATAATATTTTCTCATGTTGCTTTTGATCTTTCCCCCAACTAACTTCAGATTGTGTCCCCTTGTTCTTGTGTTCACTTTCCTATTAAAAACACTTCCCTCCTGAACCTTTTTTAACCCTGTAACATATTTAAATGTTTCGATCATGTCCCCCCTTTTCCTTCTGTCCTCCAAACTATACAGATGGAGTTCATTAAGTCTTTCCTTATATGTTTTGTGCTTAAGACCTTCCACCATTCTTGTAGCCCGTCTTTGGACCCGTTCAATTTTGTCAATATCTTTGAGGTCTCCAGAACGGAACACAGTATTCCAAATGTGGTCTCACCAGCACTCTATATAGCAGGATCACAATCCCGCTATATAGAGCGGGATTGTGATCTTTGATCTTTGAGCAAGGAAAAAAATATGTTTTATTTATTTATTTATTTATTTAGCAAAGACTTAACAGACAGCTAAGATATAAGAGACAGTAATATCGTAACCAAAAAGAATACTGGATCATAGCAAAGGATCATTTAATGCCAGATGGTAGCCAACCAGATTCTCATAAGATGTATTCTAGACATCTGTGCTAGATGGCAGTTCTACTCTGCCTTGGGCACAGTCTGCTAAATGATCTTGAGCTGGTCTCTCTGAGCCCTTGCAATGGCAAGCCTCTGGGCAGGAGTTAATAGGGACCCAAATGCACACTAGAATCAATTAATCAATAAAATAAGTTATTCCTTACAGCTGTCATTCAAGGCATGTTTATTACCAGGGGAAAAAATAGTCGAGGCTTAAGAGCCACTGATAGCTTGATTGATGATGAAAATATCCTGTTATCTTTTAAAATTGTCACTGATGCCCACTGTACTATCTGATGGTTATAAAGTCCATAGTTTAATTGTGTGCTATAAAAAGAGCTAATTTTTCCCATTTATCTGTGAAAATAGTATAACATAAGCATGTAGCTTGAACATAACTGGAGCTGATGCACTTATTTTTGTCATTCTGTCACTTTTTCAGACACTTCCTGCTACAAAAATTCATATGTTGTTATATATTAAGTGTTAGCTTGAGTTTTCAGCTTTCTATCTTTCCATATATTTTAAGCAACTCATCATTCAAAAAAGATGGTTTATTCTCTCTCTCCATCTCTCCTCATATTATTTGTTTTATGTAAAAAATCATGAAGACAGCCAAAGTTAAATAAAACTCATAGGGGTAAAGAGAAAGGAATTTGGGGAGAATATATTGAGATATATTAAGTCTTCTACAAAGGAAAGAATTCTGTTTTATCAGGATGGAATCATGTGGTGTAGTATCCAGCATTAGAGATAAGGGTGGAAATTGTTCTTTTTTAAAAAAAACTTGTTTCAATTATTAAGGGCTAAAAATAATGATTGTGATAAACAGAAATTGTGCTAATATGCTTCTTCAGTTTACTATCAAATTAAACATTGTAATCTTGTGAGCTCCATAGGGCATAAAACAGAGGCTGCCTGCAGTCTTGTTTCATTTAGTCTTGAATAAAAGCCAACAAGATCAGAAAATTTTTGCTATCATTTGGGATTAATGCCTGGAAACAAATTTTATAGATAACACCAAATTAAATAACGTACTTTAAAAAAATAAGCAAATTGTTGCATGACAGATCTAACTAAACTGGGTCATATTCCTTAAAATGGCATATGTGGTTCAATTAAATAAATGTAAAAATGTTGTACAGCAAGACCAAGCTTCCTAGAGCATTCAAAACACCTAAAAGTTTTAAACCATAACTCTTAAAGAGAGTTATGTTAGTATGGAATACTGCTAAGAGATCTAACAGACCAGGAGATGTCCATTCCTTCCAACCAGATCTAGCAAAAATCATCCACCAAAGTGACGAGTACTGTTTATATCCCTATCTCAAAGGTTTCCAGAGATCTGTTTCCTCTAAGATCTCTAGCTACTCACTTACCCTCTCACATACCGCCTCCTTGTGCACTGTGATTCACTCTGCCAAATCTTGTGGAACTTAAAAAGTGCCTCCTAGCCACTCACACTTTGATTAGCAGTTTCACATGAGTATTGTCAGTCTTATGGACTATCAGTCATGGGGAGGAAAGTAAAGCAAGTTTGGAACCCTCAGTTTGGTATCTTCGGTTTGTATCTATTGTTTGCCCGTGTATTATTGCTGTTGAAGTTGAAGCTGTTGTTGACAAGTAGGATGTCATAGCAGACAATTTTGTGTACTATGCTTAAGTCAGACCATAGGCAGTGTAGTTCCAGGTCATCTAAGCCCCAAATGTTTTTTTCAGAATTCAAAATTATTGTGATGAATGCTGTTGACACTTTATACTTTTGAAACAACAGTAACAACAAAAACCATCATGAACCATCAAATATACAAAGTACATTTGATGTTTTGGTGTGTATGTTTCCCCCCCTTTTTTGTGTATTGCAAATATTGCAGATACACAAATGTGTATACGTTTTTGATTATACTTTTTAACACAATTGAATAAAAATTACTTTGAAAAAATAATTATCGTGATGAATGCTGTTGACACTTTATACTTTTGAAACAACAGTAACAACAAAAACCATCATGAACCATCAAATATACAAAGTACATTTGATGTTTTGGTGTGTATGTTTTTCCCCCTTTTTTGTGTATTGCAAATATTGCAGATACACAAATGTGTATACGTTTTTGATTATACTTTTTAACACAATTGAATAAAAATTACTTTGAAAAAATAATTATCGTGATGAATGCTGTTGACACTTTATACTTTTGAAACAACAGTAACAACAAAAACCATCATGAACCATCAAATATACAAAGTACGCCTCGTGGAGTTTAAAATATAGTGGATGATAGAGCATTATTTTTGGCTGACTACTGCAAAGAAATCGCAGGTTCGGTGGGGGGGAGTTTAAACTATAGCTGATCATTTAAAAATGGGTCTCTGTTCAAGCAGAAGGCACATAATGACTGTGTCAATTGTTATTTTTTAAACACTGAAAGGTATGTAGCTCATTTACCAAAAAAGGGCTGATTCTACATTGCAAGGATTTGTATCTGCTGATCCAGCAAGTTCAAGTGTACTGTGCGGAAGAAGTACGCTCTCTAGCCTCAGTATGCTGGTACAAAACCTCCCTTTTTTCATTTGAAAATGTATGAAAAAAACAACACAGAAATATATGTGAGAGTAACAGACAGCAAAATAAAACCTAATTTTATATTAAAAGTTTGAATTTGGAGGGAAAATGCCTTTTGTGATGTTCTTTCCTAGTTTCCATGTACAGTTTGCAATCTGAGTTTTCTGTTTTTGTTAAGAGTTCATTGGAGGGGGGTGTACTGCTTCTTACTTCTTTAAGTTGCTTGTTGATGTGTCTTGTTAATGCAGAAAACCTATTAAAAGATTTTTTGCTAAAGTTTTTGTTATATATTTTTGGTATTTTTAAATGTATTGGATAGAAAGGTGAAGCACAAATAGAATAAAATAAATAATTTATGTATTTAACTTTACTGTATTCATTAACCAGCACAAGAAAACTGATATACAAATATTCAAAAATCTAAAATTAATTTGATAGTGCCAGATTAGTTTGGAAAAGTACATACAGATAAAAATTGACTAAAATATAATGTTAAATCAAATATTCTAAAAGACTATGCATATACAACAATAAAAAATTAAAATTAGGAATCTGACTAATATAAACTTGGATTGGCAGTGTAAAGTTCAAATACTATACAAATACACATACACAGACGTCTGTTGTAAATAAAACAATAGAATTATCCAAAAAGGATTTAAGAATTGTTACAGACCTTTGTCAAACCTGAGAAAAATATAGCACTATAGCTGCCCTAGCATGTTGACTCCAGTCAATGGTTAATGCTGAGCCTGAGCATTTCTGACTATCCATGCTCAAGCAGGTTCAATTGCTCTTAATTATTCTTTACCTGATTTTGCATGCCACCACACAAATCTGGTGTGTTATTTCAGGGTTGATGTCAGAGAGCTGAAATTGCTTCTACAGTTAATTACTCTATTCTATTTTGCTAGGAATAAATGTAGTAAACGAAGAGCATTTTGAGGTTCTGAATATTTCATAGTTTCTACCTGTCTTGAGTCATGAGGACATACACATAATGAATACAGGCTTTTTTTATAACTTCCAGACAGAAGTGCTAAGGAGTGATTAATGGATTGGACTAAGATAAAAGCCCTTTTCTGATTTGTGATGTTAAGCTGTGTAAGATACCTAACTGTTGCCAGAGTTAATCTCCTGCTACTTGCAATGAAAAACTGATGGATATTAACAGTGTCCATTTAATGGTCTATGTTCAACAGACATTAGCAAAGTATGACTCTTGCTTGTTTAGAGCTCAATGATAGTAAACACATGGGGGGCAGCATACAAATTGTTTAGAGCTCAATGATAGTAAACACTACGGAGAGGGGCGGCATACAAATCTAAATAATAATAATAATAATAATAATAATAATAATAATAATAATAATAAATAATCCCGGGAGAGAGTTTGGGTTTTCTAATGTAGATAGTGGAGGTAAGCCTACAAAGAAAAAGGTCAGCTTCAACCAGTAGGATAATACAGCCTGCCATATTCTCGACTTCCCTCTCATCATTCCATGCATAGTGAAGTATTAGAAGCATAGTAGGGAGCTGGGAAGATTGATGTTAAAAATTTAGATTGAACAAATTCCAATGGCACAAGATCGGGTGGGGGTCCAAGTTGTGTGTGCCATATGATATAGTAATTGTATAATGGCTCAGTTGCTTTGGGACCTATGGAATGATAATAGCTGCTGTGCTCCTATATAAACTTTGTTAATCATACCGTATTTCTGGAGTATTAGACATACCTTTTTCCTCCTTAAAAGAGGCTGTAAATTTGGATGCGTCTTATATTCCAAATGTAGCTTTTCCTAAGCTTCCCCCCCCCCTCGCCACCCTAACTAGGTTCTAATGATCTTCCCAACTTCATACTCTCTCCAAAGAAGGTTTTTTCCAGCCTGAAGTCTTTGCATGCATGTTTTCATTCCTACTCTCTCTGAAAAAGGCTTTTTCAGCCCTAAGGTGGTGCTAATGATCTTCCTGGCTTGCAACATTTATTTTTATTCCTACTCCCTCCGAAGCAGTTTTTCCTGGCCTAAGTCTTTGCAGGCTTGTTTTGATTCCTACTTCCTCTGAAAAAGGCTTCCTCAGCCCTAACTAGTGAATAAAATAATGTGCTGAAGCTCAACAGACTCAGGACACTAGCCAGATGAATACCCAGTAGATAGTTTCCCCCCCGATTTTCCTCCCCCAAAAGTAAGGTGCGTCTTATATTCCAGTGCGTCTTATACTCCAAAAAATACAGCAATTTGCATAGGCCCTTTTATTTCCAGTAGTCTGAAATATTATCCCCAGGCATCGCCATGCACTTGTCTAATGCCATGGGTGTTGATGGTCTAGGAATACTTTTTTTGCCCGATTTACAAATCTCATTATTTTAGTTTTAGAGTAGATGTGAGAAAGGGCTCAAAGCTCTCTTAGTCTGATGGGTGTTCTCAAGAAGATTATTGCATCATCTGCATATAACAGTATAGTAATACTATATGGGTGGATAGATTTTGAAATATAATTTGGGTAGGAAGAAGTTTGGATTATTCGATCTACCACATCATTTATATAAAAAGTGTGAGGCGCCAATATACAGCATTGTTTTACTCCCTTGATAGTTGGATTGGGTGCTGTCAGTTGTCCTTGAGAGGAACATCTTACTTTAAGCTTTGCTTCATCATGCAGGGCACGAACAGCAATCAATAGTGATGTTATACAGTTTGTTCCATAGCTTACTCTGAAATATAGAGTCAAATGCTGCCTTAAGATGAATAAAGGCTGCTTAAAATGAAACAATTTTCCAGGAGATATACATATTTCTTGATGAAATATTGAAGTATGAGACATTGGTCAATTGTTGAACAATCTTTCTTAAAACCAGCTTATTTGTTTGTCAGTAGTTCTTTTTGTTCTATGCAATGTCTAAGCTTTCACTGAAAGGGAAGTTTAACGTTTACTTGTAATATTAAGGAGAATTATAGATCAATAATTTTCAGTGTTGGTTTTACTCCCTTTCTTATGCATAGGACTAATGATCACTAGATGCCCAATCCTTAGGTATAGGTCAGTTTTGTCAATCATATATAGCAACAAGCTACATTATTTTTGCTTACTTCTGGTGTATTAAAATCTGCACCTGGTGCTTCCCTGGTTTAAGTTGAAAAATTAGATCCATAACCTTTTTGAGGTTTCCTGGTTGCCAAAACGGCAGCTCTTCCACGTTAATACATAGGGATCTATCAGAGATTGAACTTTCTTTCCCTGATACAAGTAAGTTCCCTGTGCTCAATAAATGACCACAATAGAGCCCAAATATGTTATGTTGCTATTATGTTGCTAATCAAGACAGTTATTAAATGAATTGCACCCCCATTTTATGAGCTTTTTTGCTGATTTGTTAAATAAATCACTACATTGTTAAGTGAATCATGCAGTTGCTAAGCGAATCTGGCATTCCCCATTTGTCGGGAGCCAATTGGAATGGTTACAAATGGTGAACAATTACCCCAAGACATGCAACTATCATAAATATAGGCTATTTCCCAAGAACCCAAATTTTGATAACATGGCGATGGAGTTGCTGCAGTGGTTCCAAGTGAAAAAACTGGTCATAAGTCATTTTTTCAGTGCCATTGTAACTAAATTGTTCCTGTAGTGATTTTTTTATATTCCTGGCAAGTGTTCCAGCTAATACAGGCCAGGACTAGGGTATCCCTAGACTGGGTGAACAGTGTGGTCAGGTAGTAAGAAAAGCAAGTAGAATGCTTGGCTGCATACCTAGAGGTATAACAAGCAGGAAGAGGGAGATTGTGATCCCGCTATATAGAGCATTGGTGAGACCACATTTGGAATACTGTGTTCAGTTCTGGAGACCTCACCTACAAAAAGATATTGACAAAATTGAACGGGTCCAAAGACGGGTTACAAGAATGGTGGAAGGTCTTAAGCATAAACTATCAGGAAAGACTTAATTAAATCAATCTGTATAGTCTGGAGGACAGAAGGAAAAGGAGGAACATGATTGAAACATTTAAATATGTTAAAGGGTTAAATAAGGTTCAGGAGGGAAGTGTTTTTAATAAGAAAGTGAACACCAGAACAAGGGAACACAATCTGAGGTTAGTTGGGGGAAGATCAAAAGCAACATGAGAAAATATTATTTTACTGATAGAGTAGTAGATCCTTGGAACAAACTTCCAGCAGACATGGTTGGTAAATCCACAGTAACTGAATTTAAACATGCCTGGGATAAACATAGATCCATCCTAAGATAAAATACACAAAATAGTATAAGGACAGACTAGATGGACCATGAGGTCTTTTTCTGCCGTCAGTCTTCTATGTTTCTATGTTTCTATCCTGCAGTGATACACCAGAAAACAGATGAATTGTTCATTTTGATTGATGAAAGAGAAAAGTCCATAATTCTTTCATGTCCTCCAGTTTCTTGTGCTATAATTTTGCTATTATTTGCCTTACATAGATTATAGTTCGCTAATTACTAATCTTTCCCTGGCTGCTTTGCAGTCAAACCATGATTTTGAGGGATAGGCAGACTGGTGTAGGTAAATAAATAATTCTGGCAGCTAAAAGGACTGAATTCAATATTTTAAGTCAAGGTAGGCAAAATATTATCAAAAGCACACTTGAACTAATAAGACAGTTGGGTCACAAGAAGAGGGCATCCATTTTAACTATCAATAGCTGGGGGCAATAAAGGAGCAGGCTTTTACTGTACATGCTCTGCAATTTAATAATAATTGTGCAAACTTTGTTTAAATGCCAGGAAACTATGCAAGAAACAGAAATGCTTGCTGGAATTTTTCAGTTTATAGAGTATCATTTTTAAAAAAGTATTTTCACTAAGAGATATTCAGTTAAAAAAAAACATTTAATATAGAAGAATACCATATTCCAGTTTATCATGTTTTCATTATGCTTCTCTTTAGATTATGGGATGCAGAATGCAGCATCATTTATTATAAAGGCATTTCAAAATAAATTGACACAACCAAAATAAATATGTCAGCTTTCAGTTCAGAGAACAAATCTTTTGAAATGTTTTCCCATTTCATATATAATTGCTTATCTTTTCATCTCTTTACATATATATTATATGCATAAATATATCTCATGTTATGTGCATAATAGTTTTCAAATTTTAGACAGTGACTTTGTTGACAGTCTTCCATGCTTAGGAAGCTGTTTTACTGGGAAAAGAAGATTTGTAAGAGAATCAGTCAGTAAACACCATCAGTTTTGAAAGTTTTAACTGAATAATTTCAATGTCTCCTATCAAGGTAGCACTTTATATTTATTATTTAAAATAATAACAGACTAATAACATGTACAGACTAATAACAGGTTGTAAGATTTTCTTAATTATATATTTGAAAGTCCTGTAAAATCAAAGACTAATCGTCTATAAAATTATTAGATAAAATAGAGTGCCCAGTTTTACTGAGGAAACGTTACATTTTGTGAGATTTAAAAGAAAGCAGAAAGTATAATTAAGACAATCAGCAAATGACAAAAAGAAATCTTTTATCTGTCTACTTTGATTTTCCATTTGAAAATCAACTTAAATAAGTAGCATTCTATCATTTTCTTGATACAGCAATTTCTCTTGAGTTGCTACTCTTGTATGAAAAGCAATCATCAGGTTTATAATGGTTTAGCAGCTGTGTCTGGTTTGAGAAACAAATTCCCCCCAAATGGATCTTGCATCGGCGTAAGATCATGAAAGTACAGTAATACCACATGATACGAACTTAATTGGTGCAAGGAGGAGGTTCGTAAGACGAAAGGTTCGTAAGACGAAACATTGTTTCCCATAGGAAACAATGTAAAGTCAATTAATCCGTGCAACCCAAAAACCCCCCGCAAAAAAACGGCTTTCGGCGACTGCTGGGAAGCCGCGCGGCTGTTTTTAAAGGTGACAGCCAGCCTGGGGGGGCTTCCCAGCACCCCCCCAAACCCAGGTTCGGGGTTCGGGGGGTGCTGGCAAGCCCCCCAGGCCAGCTGCGACCTTTTAAAACACCCGCGCCGCTTCCCAGCTGTCTCCCGAAGCCGAACGTGGAAGTTCGGCTTTAGTGTTCGGCTTCAGGAAACAGCTGGGAAGTGGCGCGGGTGTTTTAAAAGGTTGCAGCTGGCCTGGGGGGCTTGCCAGCACCCCCCCGAACCCCAAACCCGGGTTCGGGGGGGTGCTGGCAAGCCCCCCAGGCCGGCTGCGACCTTTTAAAACACCCGCGCCGCTTCGCAGCTGTCTCCCAAAGCCGAACGCGGAAGTTCGGCTTTGGCGTTCGGCTTCAGGAGACAGCTGGGAAGCGGCGCGGGTGTTTTAAAAGGTTGCAGCTGGCCTGGGGGGCTTGCCAGCACCCCCCCGAACCCCAAACCCGGGTTCGGGGGGGTGCTGGCAAGCCCCCCAGGCCGGCTGCGACCTTTTAAAACACCCGCGCCGCTTCGCAGCTGTCTCCCAAAGCCGAACGCGGAAGTTCGGCTTTAGCGTTCGGCTTCAGGAGACAGCTGCGAAGCGGCGTGGGTGTTTTAAAAGGTTGCAGCCGGCCTGGGGGGCTTCCCAGCACCCCCCCCCGAACCGAACCCGGGGTTCAGCAAAATTTTGCCTCTTCTTACGAACTTTGTTCGAGTTACGAACCGGCGTTCGGGAGGCTTCTGGGAAGCCCCGCCGCCCGGCTGTCACCTTTTAAAACAGCCGCGCGGCTTCCCAGCAGTCTCCGAACACCGGTTCGTAACTCGAAAAAAGTTCGTAAGAAGAGGCAAAATTTTGCTGAACCCCGGGTTTGTATCACGAGTTGTTCGTAAGACGAGGGGTTCGTATCTTGAGGTACCACTGTATATCATAAGTTATCATGAGAAGATATCATCTTGGAAATTAGTATAGATTTACACATTTAGGCATAAGAGTTTGGTGGTTTTGTGTGTGTGGGAGGGAATATTCATGTATATTTTGCTAGGGTGATGTGTGAGGTTTTAAGAAAAACAAAAGGTGTCATGACCATTATTATTGGTTGTTTGGAAACACTGTCTGAGAAATAGCAATAGAACTTAAAGTTATGAATCACTTCACACCGGTTTACAGCACTCTCTAAGCAATTTTACAGAGTTGGCATGTTTCCTCCAAAAATCTGGATCCTTATTTTACCAATCTTGGAAAAATGAAAGACTAAGTCAGCCTTGAGCAAGTAAAAATCGAACTGCTAGCAGTCAGCAAAATTAGCCTGCAATACTGCATTCTAACCACTGTGCCACCATGGCTCATACTTCTGTTTAGAAGAACTATTCAATGTTTGGTTTAAGATTTAAATAATTTTTCACAGGATATCATTTAATTTTTTTAAAATATTAAGTATGTTGCACATGCACCTATACATGCAGAGAAGAAACAGTGGACTTCCTCGTGCCCGTCTGCATGAGATTTAACTTCTGCGCATGCGCAGCAAGTGAAATCTCACGTGAGGATGCTCTTGCACATGCGATTTTGCCAATTTTCAGCTATTTCTTTGCTTCCATGCATACGCAGGAGTAAAAAAACTGCCAAAAATTGGCAAAATATCGCACCCGAGAACATTTTATTTATTAGATTTGTATGCCGCCCTGAGTCTTCGGAGAGGGGCGGCATACAAATCTAATAAATTATTATTATTATTATTATTATTATTATTATTATTATTATTATTATTATTATTATTTTCGTGCCAGATTTCGCTTGCTGAGCATGTGCAGAAGCCAAATATCAGCCGGGCATGCATTGGGGGCATGGAGATCCGTGTGTATGTCAATTTCCGCTACCAGAACCCTGATCCCTGCTGTACCGGTTGCAACCCATTATTGAAAGTCTTCCTCTGTATATTCTTTATAAGTTATTTAACAATAAATTCCAGGTCAGAAGCTATTGTTTCATTGATAGGATTTCCAGCTGATATTTAGCCAGGAGCCAATAAATCTTTATAATGCAAAAACTTTAGACTCAAACCAGGATAAAATGGCAACCAGGAGAAATATAGAGCCCTCTAAGTCCCCTTGATTTGGCAGAGATATCAAGAAGGTAGCAGGCAGATGCAAATATTTAAGGATATTTCTATTGAGTAACTTGGAAAACCAAACAAGTGACCATCTTTTAACAATATGACTGTGAGAGTGCTCCCAACTTTCTTACTCTTTTTAGAAGAGAGTTTATACTATTTTATTTGATTGTTACATGTAGAAATATAAATAGAAAGCTAACAAGAATGATTACAATATAACGAAGCAATTCATAAGCAAAGCTTGCGCTAAGTAACAACTAGTATGTGGGGAAATGTGCAATACAAAGCTTGCTAAATTACACATAAATTACACACACTTTTCTTACACATACAAGGGAAAAGAGTTTGACATCACTGTCTTTGTGCCCATTTTCCACAGTGTCAGCAACTGATCTTTCAAGACCACACACTTCTTCAAAGCATAATTTTTGAAGTTGAATTTAAGAACTATTCTACTTTTAACTTTTTTTTCTTTGATCTTGTTCATCATTAACTTTGGGAAAGTTTTTTTTCATTCACAAGAGATATTTTGACATGGAAATATTCCACAGGGTGACCAAAATTTGGAGAAGAATATTAAGACACCAACAAAAAAGTACATTTACTTTATTTTCACTTAATTCCAGATCCAGTTGAATTACTTCAGCTCTGGTTTCCTTCCAGATGAATTCTGTATTGTTATAAAGCTTGATATTCTTGAAACATGCATACCTTTGGTCTTTGGTTGTAAAAAAAAAATAATCAAGTCAATCAAGTTAATTAATTGGCTGTTTTTTAGAAAGTAATTAAAATAGTCCACAGTGCAAATTATCAAAACTATATTTTAGAAAATGCTTATTTTTCTCAGTGATTTAGGATAACAGAAATTCTTTCAGCTCTATTCAACTAAGTATTTGAATGTGTGAAAGCTTGAAATGGATGAAGTTCCATCTTTTGATCTCTTAAGCCTTGAGAGTCAGCCAAGAAATCGAAAGATAATTACCATAAGTTCATTTAAAATAAAATGTACAATTAAGTGTACAGGTTCTCTTGCTTTATTAGGGTTTTGGTCCATAAGGAAATATACTTGCATTCAAGTACTATATGTAACTAGTCCTTTGTCCAATCTCAAGCTTTCATGTATTCAGCCAAATGCCTAAAGAATGCTCTGGTCATTGTAAAAATTATGAAAGACCTAAATTTTCTTTTCATTCCCCATCCCTTTTTTCTTCTGGTTTCCTGTCCTTTTAGGTTGTAGTCTCAGGCCAGTCAAGATGTACTGGCTTTTTATATTATTAAATGAGCTACTTTCTCTTATAGAAGCTTATGCTGGTGAGATCATTCTTCCTTGGAGAATCCCATTAAGATATCTGAAATGGTCTGAAGTTAGTAATAACTATTGCAGTTTAATGAAGAGCTAGCCAAGTAACTCCACGTTAGTAGCATGAGATTATGATGAGAGAAAGAACAATCTCTTTGCCAAACCTGTATTCTTTGGAGGTGTGTCTTTAGAGGTACTTTAAAAATATTTCTAGGCTACTCATTCCCAAAACTTAATTCTCTCTCTCTATTTCACATGTTCTCTATCTCTATGTAACGCAACATGCCTGGGGGGGCATGGGGTGTGAGGAGGAGAGATTTTTACCCAGAAGGTCTTCCATGTTTAATAAGCCAATGTGTTTGCCTAGAGCTTTTCTATTTAATAGAAACTTTAACCAGTTACCCAAAATTTATGGAGCCAGAAATCTAGTTCAAATCAGTTTAGAACAAAGATCTAACTAATCGTTTGTTTTTCCAAAAGGTAGTTTAGCTACACTACAAAAGGTAGTTTAGCTAAACTACTACTACATAGCTCTTTTGTCACTTGATTTTGCATGGAACTCGTCATTTGTATAAATATACCTAGCAGACAGAAATATGGACTCGTTGGAATTATTGTAGGCATGAATTGCTACTTGGGAGCTCAGCAGAGTAGGAAAATATATTTAATTCTATATATTGTTTTTCATTAGTCTATGTTGTATTATCTGTAGTGCAATTGGAGTTATAATTTGAGGTTGCTAAATAAGGAAATAGAGAACTCTTCAATCTGTCATTAAAGTGAGCACAAACTGACTGGTAAAACACAACAGTACTTCATTATGATTTGTTCCAGAATTAAGGCATGGGGCAAATTGTGCTGTTTAAGTGCATTATATGTTTTAAAATGTGATTTGCAGTGGCAAAGCTCTTGTTTGCCTTGAGATTTATCTATCCTGAATATGTATGTAGCTGGTAAAAAACACTTAGAAACCTGTAAATTTCCTAACTTTCTAGATAAAATTTATCTGGTTTTATATCATGCAAGAGATTTTACCCAATAATAGTCGCCATTGAGAGAGAGAGAGAGAAGCAAGCAAGCTTTTTATTGTGTCAATTCTTGTTATGAATTATGGTTTCATAATATATTTATTTCAGCTGGTAACACTTAATCACCATTGATTAAGTTGTAAACTCTGAATTACACTGTTATCCATAATAAAGAATTTGTTTTATTTTCTTCTCATTTCCACTTTCATGAGAGCAAAACGTTTATCCTAATAAAGCAACCATTTCAGTGTGTTGTTTTTCTAAAAGCCTATTATGTAAATCTCTATTTTCTTATCATTTTCATGGTAACGCACAGATATTGCTTTAGTTGTGGCTCTTTGCAAATTGTACCCAATTGGAATGGTAATGGTTTAGGTAATCTCTCCCAATAATATATAACATTGAATGGATCTTTAAAGAGTTCAAAAAACAAAATAATAGAAGGATCTGTGCTTTTTAACACATTAAACTTGCAGCAAAATTTGATTTGTTTTATTAAATCTAAAAGATTAAATTACAGCTATGCATATCATTGTCACAAATGTTTTATTTTAGCACATGCTATAACGGACAATTTAAATTACAACGTTTGTCAAATTCTAATTTTTGTTTCAGGATGGAATATTAATTATGCTTTTAAATATGAGAGGTAAATAAAACGAGCATCCACTGGCTGCCTACGGGTAAATTGCAGATTACTGACAATGTGACATGGTGTGTTAAATGTCAGCTTTGTCAAACAAATTTAGAGGAACGGTTCAACTATTAGCTTCCTGTTGTTAGCAGGGCATTTTTGTGGAGCGTGGCTGATCCAAGCAGCAGGAATGCTGCACCATATGGAACGCTAACAAAGCTAAATTGAAAAAGTGAGATGAATGAGGAGATAACACAGACACACTCAATTAGTTTATAACTGTCTATTAACTTCTGCCAGTGGCTTTGAATAAACAATAGATTAACCACTACATGGTTTTGTTTTGAGAGGCTGTAGTAGGATCTGGAACATTGAGACATTTTTCTCAGGGCTGTTTTATACAACATGGCTTCTATATAGTTATTGTTTGAAAATAACTTCCTGTATCAGTTGGGTAGGTTAAATTTGTGGCTGATTTTGATTTGATTTGATTTCTCTTTCACTGCTGTCATCTTGGGCTTTTTCCAAGGCATCTGGGATGAAGTGAGAAAGAAATAGCTAGAGAGGGAAGGGAGCAAGGGTGAAATTCAGCAGGTTAGGAAAGATTCTATAGAACCGGTGGCAGAGATTATACGCAGTTCATCGGACCAGGGTATCTGCGAGACCGCCTTCTGCCGCACGAATCCCAGCGACCGGTTAGGTCCCACAGAGTTGGCCTTCTCCGGGTCCCATCAACTAAACAATGTCGTCTGGCGGGACCCAGGGGAAGAGCCTTCTCTGTGGTGGCTCCGACCCTCTGGAACCAGCTCCCCCCAGAGATTAGGATTGCCCCCACCCCCCTTGCCTTTCGTAAACTCCTTAAAACCTACCTCTGCCGTCAGGCATGGGGGAATTGAAACATCTCCCCCTTGCCCATGTAGTTTGTGTATGATTCGATTGTGTGCTTGTTTTTTATATATTGGGGCTTCGTTTTTGGGTTTTTTAACTTAAAACTGTAATTTAGATTGCTAAATATTAGATTTGTTACTATATACTGTTTTTTTACCATTGTTGTGAGCCGCCCCGAGTCTGTGGAGAGGGGCGGCATATAAATCCACTAAATCTAATCTAACTAGTAAATCGCACCACTGACTGGCCACGCCCCTCCCACTCCTTGTCTCCTCCTTTGCAGGCTCATGCACATAATGCTAGAAAATTTGGCTGAACTTTCCTGTCAGTTCTGTAGGCATGGCTGGGCGGAAGTGGCTTGGAGATGTCCATCAAGCCATACCTACAGAATCAGTAGGGGAAAATTTTGAATGTCACCCCTGGAAGGAAGAGAGAGACATGTACTATGCCTTCTGATCTTTTCTAGATAATTCCTCTTTGAGTTTCACATTACATCTTATTCCCCTCGTCATTATTGGGTTGGTATGAAACACCAATAATCCCAGAAGTGTTTGTTTGAGAATGCTACAGGTAGGCTTTGATTTACAACCATTCATTTAACGACTATTTGAAGCTACAACAGAACTGAAGAAAGTGACTTATGACCTGTCCTTGTCCTTATGCTGCATCGCAGCATCCCCAAGGTCATGTGATCATAATTAGGGAGCTTGGCAATGGTTGCAGTATCCCAGAGTCATGTGACCTTCCCAGTTGGCTTCCAACAAGCAATTCACTGGATTCACTAATGACCCTGTGATTCCCTGAACAATTTTCACTCAACAATCATGGCAAAAAAAGATAATAAAATTGGGCATGACTCACTTAACAGCCATTTTCCTTAATTCTGGTCTCAATTGTAATTGTAAGTTGAGGATAACCTGTAATCAAGTGCATATTTAGGGGTTTTTATATGGGGTTATCTTAGTTGGGTTTATTATTGGGGTTTTATAATTATTGTTATATTTTACTTCTTTTTATTATTGTACTACAGTGTTCCCTCAGTTTTCGCGGGGGGTGCGTTCCAAGACAGCTCGCGAAAGTCGAATTTCCGCAAAGTAGAGATGCGGAAATAAATACACTATTTTTGGCTATGAACAGTATCACAAGCCATCCCTTAACACTTTAAACCCCTAAATTACAATTTCTCATTCCCTTAGCAACCATTTAAATTATTACTCACCATGTTTATTTATTAAAGTTTATTTAAAAAAATATTTATTAAAGGTGGATGAAAATTTGGTGATGACATATGATGTCATCGGGCCGGAAAAACCGTGGTATAGAGGAAAAAACCTCAAAGTATTTTTTAATTAATATTTTTGAAAAACCGTGGTATAGACTTTTCACGAAGTTCGAACCCATGAAAATCGAGGGAACACTGTACTGTATTGTTTTTTGTTGTTGTAAGCCGCCCTGACTCCTACGGGATTGGGTGGCATAGAAGTAGAATAAATTAAATTAAAGTATCATCAAACCTGTGGCAGGTAATTTAACACCGCTTGTCCAACTAAGTTTTCAGGGCAGTAGCAATATCATATAGCAGTAGCATGCTTTGGATTTGAAAGCAAAAAATAGTGCTTTGAACCTTGTAGAAACTCTGTGTAGCTCCTGAAACTGTACATAATTATTCTCAGGATTGACCAACAACTGCAGATGGCAACTGTGAAATCTCTGAAAAGTTAATAGCTGCTTTAAGAAATTGTAGATAGGATCCATGTGACTATTCTGAGTGCTCCAAAGCATCATTCACCTTGTTTGGATCCTAAAATTTAGGAAAAAAGAATAGAAAGGCCTGGAGGTTTTGTTTCCATTTCTAGTACTCTATGCAAATACAATTGATGGCATGACAGACATTGCCAGTTGGATATTAAGCTGTTTGCTTTGGAGACAGAATGTACCAAGAGCAATAGGATGACTGCTACATATGGCATGTCAAGCCTAACGTTGGCTAAAAGCTAGTTAAATGATTTTTCTCATGCTGCCAGCAGGCTGATTGCTTTGTGGTCTTTTAAGTTATGAGAGTTGCAATCGTAAGCACATCATGAACTGAAGGGTTAGTCTTTTGTCTCTAATCTGTAGTCGTGATTTACATACAATGTAGATCCAATTTTTTTGCTCATTTTGTTTGGCATACTTTTTTGGACCTTGAATATTGATTTGAACTATGAGAGTACTCTGAGATTTCTTTAATTATTGTATGACTGTGAAACATTTTCATTTGACTTATGAATTTACAACCACTTTTCTTATAGCAAGATTCTGCTTCTTAATATTTTTGAGTAATATAAATTCACTGGCATTATTTTCTATCCCTAAAATTATTGTTTTGTAGCAAATATTCAGACTAAGCATTACTATGAAACCTATTCCTGTGTAATCTTCCCCCTTAAGACAAAAGTTCTTAATGGACCCAGTGGTCCATTAAGTCTCTCCTTTGTGGGGGATTTTTTATTTGTTGCTGTTGTAGTCGTCCTCTCTCTCTCTCTCTCTCTCTCTCTCTCTTTCTCTGTCCTTCTGTTTTTCTTTTTTATTCATTAATTTGACTTGTTATTTTATTTATTTTATTTTTTAAAAAAAATGTCAGATGATAGACGTGTTTATCCCAGGCTTGTTTGAATTCTTAGATTCTTTTTCCCTAGTGCATGATGTTGCATTTAGAAATTGCATTTATTATCGAAAATGCTAAAATAGGGCACAGTAAAAGATAACATACTTTCTATTTTTATATGTGTAGGAAAACTTAATTTTAAAATATAAATATTAACAAATACTGTGGTACTTCCCAACAGGTTTCATCATTGTTGTAGCAAAATAATATTGTTCTTCTTTGAAAACCATCTGTTCCAAGCCTTATTTAGGACTCAATCTCCTTTAATTCAGTGCCTAGTTCACTGCATATAGATGAGCGAATACAACTCTGGAGCCCCCATCCCCAAAAAACTATATTTGTTACACAGCATTTTCGCAATTAACAAACTGATAACATGTAATACATTTATATTCGCATCAGGGCACTTCTACATAGGACTGTTTCCTTTCCCCATCCCTCTAAAATAATTTGAAAATGGCTTTTTCAGGCAGTATTATATTTCATTCTAAAGTAGCCTTTTGAAATCAGATATGAAGTGCTAGGCAGCCCTAATAAGCTGCAAAAATCAAACTAGCTGGCTTTTAACAGTGATTGTAAAACTGACTTGAAGCTGATTAGCAATTAGTTTGCTGATAAAATTTGTCTGTCAAATTACTGGAGCTGGGGAATAGGCACATTCTATGTATTTTTGACAGCATTTTGTTACTTTTCACATGGACAAACACATTTTTAAGGCTGCAGAGGAACCTTTTCTTCTTTCTTCCTCATTAGATCAAAGATCAGCACTAATATAGAGACCCATACTCTGAAAATATTTATTTTTAAAAGCTACCTATGGGAAAGTTATATATTAACCTAACATGAAAATGTTTAGCTGTGGTGACCCATTTAAGAGATATTACATAGAGTCCTCAAATGTCAATAATTTCTTCAGCAACATTCAAAGTTGATGCTGAAGGAGGGACTCAACAACCGATCTTCAAAGTTCTGGCTGCTGCAGTGCCCCTGTTGTCGTGTGAACAAAATATGGGCATGGGCATCCAACCACACTTATGACCATCTGCAGTGTCCCATGGTCACATGATTACCATTTCTGATCTTCCCTCCTGGCTTCCCACAAGCAGCTTTTCACAAGCAATGTAAATTGGGAAGATGGGAGGTAAGGTCTCAACTCATTCAGGCAAGTCTCTTCCATGCCTTTGTTTGCTCGCACCCACTCAAACCCACCATGTAGGAGTGGGCTCCTGGGAGTTCGGTAGGGTTCGGGCGATCCTCTAGCCAAGGATCGTCAGGGTTTCACAAATGCCACCCCTGGCTGGCCATGTCCCACCCACACTGATGTCCCACACTGCCCCTCCCAGAAGACTCCACGTATCCCATTCATCATTCTAGATAAGTGCAGGGGCTGCATGGAGGGTCTGGGAGAGCAGAAAAATGCCTATTTCTGGCCTCTGGAGGACCTCCGGAGCTGAGGAAAAGCTCTTTCTGCATTTGTATTTAATTGGATTAGTATCCAATTAACTCGGGGTGGCTCACAGCATATACAAAACAAAACAACAATATGAATCCAATTAATTAATTAATTAATTAATTAATACTGCATTAAAACAACCATTACCGTGTTTCCCCGAAAGTAAGACAGTGTCTTACTTTCTTTTTACCCCCAAAAGCCCCACTACGTCTTACTTTCGGGGTATGTCTTACATTGGAAAAAAATTGAAAGGGTCGCATTCCCGAAGGCATCTCCCCAGAGTCCAGAAGGGCAGCCGCGGGACAGGAGCCTCGTGAGCCCTTTTCCAAGTTCAGCCTCAGGGCTCCAAGCGGCGTGCACGCGTGGAGCCACAGACGCGTGTCGGGGAAGCGTGTGTCTGGAGGGGAGGAGCCGCTCTGCGCAGTTGGGCAGCCCCACCTGCCTGCCGGAAAGGAGGCGGGCGAAGGAGGGCGCAGCTCCGGCCGCTCGCCTCGGAGCTGGTCGGCCTCACTGGCCGCTTGCAGCCGAGCCTCGGCAGGACTCGGTTGCTGGGACGAGCGCCTTCGCTGCAAGCCGCCGCCCGCTCGGCTCGCTTCGGACCAGCGCCGTCCTTCACTTTGCCAAGCCGGGGAAGAGGAAGTGGCGCCGCAGCGAGGCGAAGGCAAGGGGCACGCGGGGAGCTTGGAAGCGACGTCATCGGGCTCCCCCCCCGGGCAATACCCCCGTGTTTCCCCGAAAGTAAGACATATGTCTTACTTTTGGGGTACGGCTTATATTAGCCGACCCCCCTCAAACCCCCGATCTGTCTTACAATCGGGGGTGTCTTACTATCGGGGAAACAGGGTACATTTAATTAAAAAAGAAAAACCAATCAAACCAATCATTCAGCACTCATACTTAAAACAATCATTGGTCAGGGGAAGATTTAAAATTCCCAAGCCTGGCAGCAAAGGTGAGTTTTTAAGCTCTTTCGGAAGGCAAGGAGGATGGGGCAGTGCGAATCTCTGGGGGGAGCTGATTCCAGAGGGTCGGGGCTCCCACAGAGAAGGCTCTTCCCCTAGGTCCCACCAGCCGACATTGTTTGGTCGCCGGGACCCTAAGGAGGCCAACTCTGCGGCAGAAGGTAGTCTCGGAGATAATCTGGTCCTATGCCATGAAGGGCTTTATAAGTCATAACCAACACTTTGAATTGTGCCCGGAAATGGATTGGTAGCCAATGCAGTCCGCGGAGTGATGGCGAGATGTGGGCATTTCTTGGAAGGCCCAAGACTGCTCGTGTGGCTGCATTTTGGATGAATTGAAGTTTTCGGAGACTCTTCAGAGGTAGCCCCATGTAGAGAGCATTGCAGTAGTCAAACCTCGAGGTGATAAGGGCATGAGTGACGGTGATGAGTGGCTCAAGGAAATCCTCTGGAGACTGGGGAGGGTGAAAAACAGGCCTCCCAGATGTTATGGAAGTCTAGAAATTGACCTGTTTTCCTGCCTCCAGAGCCCAGGGGAGGACTTTTTACCCTTTCCAGGCTCTGGAAGCTTTTCCCAAGCCTCTGAGAGGGTGAAAAACTGTCCTCACAGAAAGTCCAGAAGATGGCATCTCCAGATCCTAGGGGAAGCATTTTTTTGCCCTCCCGGAGCTCAAGGAAACCCTCCAGAGCCTGGGGAGGGTAAAACGCACCCCCTGTGGTGCAAGCGGCTGACTAGGCCACGGCCAGCATGGCTACGCCCACCCAGTAACAGAGCAGTAAACCCATTGCTAAAGGATACAAAGCCCACCATTGCCAACATGCCCGTCTTTTCCCCTTCATTTACATACTATCTGTTCTCATGTACTTTGTACCCCTTTCCCAAGCCCCCCCCCCCCCTCTCTCTCTCTCTCTCTCTCTCTCTCACACACACACACACACACACACACCACATCTGCTGGTACTCTCCCTATGTTCATACATGCCATGTATCTTCCTTCCCAGACTTCTCTGTACTCTCACACATCCAGCATCCTCCTTCCTGAATCATCTTATGGTCACCCAAAAATAATGCTTCCTTCTGTATCTTCCGTCTGTTGTGCCATACTGCAGTATACACATCCCTTGGTCAATTTGTTCACAGCTTGTACCAGATGGGGCTTCTCCTTCCCCATGCAACATTGTTTATTTTTATTTATTTCTTTATTTGTCAAACAATTATAGAGTGGTAATTTGTACAAATAAAACATTAGCTAAGTAACAAAAGAAGACAATAGGACAGGGACGGTAGGCACAGTGGTGCGCTTATGCACGCCCCTAAGTTCTAATCAAGGAACATCCTTGTTCCTTGCTTAGAACTCCTGCTGCTTCCCATTTAATGACCTGCATGTCTTGGAATCTGAGACTGCCTAGATTGCTATCACTAAGTGATGCAGTCACATGTCATTGCGTTTTATGACTGCATCACTTAGCAACAGTGATTGGTTCCAACTGCTGTCCTGGTTCCAACTGCTGTCATACTCAAGGATTGACTGTATTCTAATTCTGAGTACTAAAATGTTAGCACAATACGTGTTACTGTGTCTTGAATTTTTGATTGAAATGAGGATCTTCAATGGGATTTGTCTTTTATAGGAAAGCCCTCCTGGCTGTATTTGAAATGGCTTTAAAAGATCATTTATTTAACTATGGAAGTTTTAAAAACAGTTGATATTGGCAGCTCATTACTCCATTCATGTTTCAGGCTCTGCGACTAAAAGTTTGACTTGACTATAAAGGGGACTCTTTAATTATTAGTATTTTCCTTCTTTAAGTGATAATTAGTCTCAAGATGATGTTACTAGAATATTTCTATATGGAAAATATCATGCCTATGTTATCAGTTGTCTCATGATAACTCGGTAGGCCCAAAGGCAACATCAGTATTGCCCATATATTCACTATTTATTTATTGGATTTGTATGCCGCCCCTCTCCGGAGACACTATGCTCTTGTGATATCCCAAAAATACAGAATGGAAAGCTTATCAAATATCAGAAATATTTTTTCTAATAGGAAAAATGCACTGTTGTTGATATAATATTTTCCTTTGTTATATATTAAATTTTTATTTTTTATGTCTATGGTGCAGCATCCTCTAGAATGTGCTTACTGATTTGTAATTTGTATGAGCTCATAGAGCAACTGTAGATATTATTCTGGTGGAATATATAAACCTGTTATATATCTTAATTAAATAGCAGAGAAATAGAGAGAAGCAATTTAATATAGTCTTACATCATCATTCAGTTGAAGAATAAACTAGTATCATTCAAAGTAATGCTTTCATGTATATGATTATACCACTAGATCCAGTTTCTGGCCAAATTATATACCTTAACCTGGAATAGACCCTTTTAAAGGGGCAGGTGAAAGTAATAGCAGGGGTTAAATTTATGTTTACTGATGACTTGGGTAAATCATAGGTCACTTCGGTAAAGAGTTGAAGTGAATTCAAATACTAACGAATGCAAATTCACAACCCAATCCATAGTTCCTTGATTTTTAAAAGCAACTCACATTTTTATACTTTCTATAAGGCTGAAATATCTGCAAAGTATTTTCTGCTATTCTGCACTTTTGTATTTGATGAGGACATATTTTTTAAAAATTTATATGCAATACATTAAAATTACCTCTTGTGATTTTTGTGTTGTTGTTTTAAACAAGAACAGCAAATTAAGATGCCAAAATAATACGGTTTTATAAAAAAACTATATAGTAATTGGTCTTTCTTGTCAATCATATAATGACCCTGAAACCTTTCATTATTTTTGTCATCTTTGAGATACTCTGGCTATAGAGGCTGTACAATATAATAAGCTATCTTGAACTATATGAAGCTTCATACTAAAAATGACCAGGGCCTTTTGAGAGAAGCATCTTTGAAAGGTCAGAACATAATAGATAGAGAACTCTGAAAGAACATGGAATATTGGGGGGATGTTATTGGTTTTTCAGTTTCATAATAATACAGACCACTAAACTTCTTTCCACATTCAGCGAATGTCTGGAGTGGGGAAAAGAAATTGAATCAGTTGTCCCCATTTTTGATCTAATAGTGGTTTAAAGATACTCAGTATATTGACATGCCTCAGATATCCTGCTGATATGTACTAAACTTGTTTATTTGGATCTGTTCCTAAGTTCAAACTTTCCAAAGAAAATTATATGATTATTATGTGATATAGAAGAAAAGGAAGAATACTTGCAATTCTAAGCCCTGCTTTATATATTCACACAAAAGTTCCAGTCTTGCTATAATTACTAAATAAACAAAGTAATAAACAAAGTAATAACCAAAAGCCAACATGGATTTGTCAAAAACAGATCATGCCAGACTAATCTAGCATTCTTTGACAAAATCACAAAATTAGTGGACTAGGGGAATGCTGTCGATGTGGTTTACTTGGACTTCAGTAAAGCTTTTGACAAAGTACTACATAAAGTAGAAAAATGTGGGATGGATAGCAACACTACCAGATGGATTCAAAACTGGCTAACCAACCACACTCAATGTATAGGGCTCAGTAGAACTCCATCTACATGGAGGGATGTATGCAGTGGAGTACCCCAAGGCTCTGTGTTAGGCCCAGTACTCTTCAACATCTTCATCAATGACTTGGACGAGGGGATAGATGGGGAACTTATCAAATTTGCAGATGACACCAAACTGGCAGGAATAACCAACACTCCAGAAGATAGGTGCAAAATACAAAACAGTGGGCACTATCTAACAAAATGTAATTCAATGGTGAAAAATGTAAAGTTCTACATTTAGGCAAGAAAAACAAAATGCACAGGTATAGTATGGGTGGTACTAGTACATTGCTCAACAGTAGCAACTGTGAGAAGGATCTTGGAGTCCTAGGGGACAACCATTTAAATAACAGTGTTCCAATATCCCAGGGGTTGCCACAAAGAAGAAGGAGTCAACCTATTCTCCAAAGCACCTGAGGGTAGAACAAGAAGCAATGGATGGAAGCTGAACAAGGAGAGAAGCAACTTGGAACTAATGAGAAATTTCCTGACAGTTAGAACAATTAACCAGTAGAACAGCTTGCCTCAACACTGGTGCTCCAACACTGGAAAATTTTAAGATTATGTTGGATACCGGTAACAATCTGTAGTGTAGGATTTCCTACCTAAGTAGGGGATTGGACTAGAAGACCTCCAAGGTCTCTCCCAACTCTGTTGTTGTTGTTGTTATTATTATTATTATTACTAATGCCACAAAAAGGATATTTCCTCTTAACCCATACTTGAAATATTTGAGCAGACACATGAGGGATATTTTACTGCAGGGCAGAAACTTATAAAAAGTGGAAAATCCATTTATCGGCAATGGATCGTAGCAGAAAAAAAGAAATTGCGACTTAAATATAATATATGCTTTGGGTGGAGAACGCATTTGCATTACAGAACCTTCAGTTAAAAGGGCCAGAGAAGATGGTGAGAAAATCTCCACCCCAGATAACAAGAAGTATGACCTGAAAAACATAAACTGGATCAAGCTGAAGAATATCTTAATCCAGTATTATGACTCTTAAAGTGGCCAACAGACTTTCTGGCATTCTGATTGATTACTTTCCTACCATTATTCCCTTGTATATTGTCCCCATCAAGATAGATCCGTCTCCACGAGTGCATACAAACCACTCTCAAAATCCTCCACATTAATGATTATCATTATTTCTGCTTCTAATGTATAGTGCTGTTTCCCATGTAAGAAAGGTAGAGAAATTCATTTTATCAACTGCAAACATATCTGTATAATATCATTTGATTGATAGTTCTCACAGTCTTCCCCTGAAGCACTGTCATCGTGTTCAGTAAAATGAAATTCCTCCCATTGTTACTGATGCTCTGAAATATACCATTAAAAGCTGATCAGATTGACATGATATATAAATCTTACAAATAAACAAATCTTCAGCTCCTTCCAGGTTCTTTGGAGCATTGAACATGCTTTAAAACTCCTCCACAAAAATCATAATTTTAATGTGATGGAAGAAGTAAAAAAACAGACTTGAGTCTTAAATATTTTCAGACTGTTAGTAAGGACTTTATATAGCTTTGGGGGGGGGGGTATTCTGTTTTACTTCCAGAGTTATTCTCTTAATATAACTGAACAGATTTTTCTCATCTTGGCAGTCTTAGCTGTCAGTCTACCAAAGCAGGGTTCAGCAATAAATCTTAGCCCCTCAACTTCACGCAGCTTAACTTGGCTACTAGACTCAAACTTGTCGCTCAGACACATAATATGGCACAACTAGATAAGAAATTTTAGAACTAAGCCTATTGAACATTGACTATCCTCAGACAGTTGTGAGAGTATAGTTTGCCAACTATTTAAACCCACTGTTTCTTTTTTCTGCTTTTCCCATATTTCAATGGGGGTTTTGCCCTGTACTCAATGAAGCAGAATGTTTAGGAGTTATTGACATATCTAGTATCTGTATCTTAGGCTGTGATGGTTTTAGCCTTATATTTCAAATCTGCTGTGTTGTGAGTGTAGTCTTTAATACCACCTGGCTTAGGGAAGCTGATAATCAGTTTACACACTTTTGCATCATCCAGGCATAAGTTCAATTAAATAAATCAGAAAATAGATTATACTGATTGCAATGCCTCTCAGCAAAAGTCTGCATCAAATTGCCCACTATCATAGTCACCATACCAAATAAGGGCTTTCCTAGAGTGGCTGACTGATAATTTGCTGGCCCTTCAAAGGCAGGTTGGCCACCAGATTTTCCAGTCCAGTTTTAGAATATTTATTTATTCATTCATTCATTCATTCATTCGTTTATTTATTTATAGATTTGTATGCCGCCCCTCTCCGCAGACTCGATATTAATCCAAGAAGTTAATATCACAAAGGCAGCTTAGTATCCTAAGGATGTACCTTGTGCTCAGGCATCCATAATCCTTTTCCTGGAATCCATAATTTTTCCTTCATCTCTATATAGTACATATAACTCTATAATTGTGTATTCTATTACTCTAATTGTATGCATTGCCTTTTCTCATTAATTCACAGTGGAAATGTAGCATGTGTGTGTGTTTGTGTGTATCTGGGGGGCAGAGTTCTTTTTAGCAGAAGTGAATTTATAAATTATATGAAATTTTAAAAAACAATGAATTCTATTTTTGCTTATTGAAGCATCATCTCCTTTCCTTAATGTTTCTTTCTTAAGAAAACTGGCCAAAAAGCGAAAGGAGACATTGAGTAACACACGACAGGAAATGACAGTGATGGTGAACTCAATGGATAAAAGCTATGCTGAACAAGGTACCAACTGTGATGAAGCTTTCTCTTTCATGGATACACACAATCTAAATGGGAGATGTAAGTGGAAGTCATTTTAATCTCTGCAGAGCAAATATCAAAGGGAAGTGTGAAAGGTTCTTAAATGCTTGTTACTCAATCCATGGGCTCCAAGTTCTCACTTGTGCAACATTTCACATCATATAGTAAGAAGATGGAATTGAATCTTCGATAAACAAAAAAATTGGTTTTTTGCCTTTCCCTTGCTTCCAAACAAAAGACCACTGAAATGTGCAGCACGTGTTACATTCATTTTCTGCATTTATTATATAATGCTGCTTGATATTCTCTATATTTTGGTGACCATTTTTTACAAAATATCATAATACATGTGAATGTTAGCTACAACTAACAAATTTCAGAGTTCTTACCATAAGAGAATTCAGTAAATTGATTTGGAGCCAGATTGATCCAGGTTCCTAAGACTAAAATGGTATTTAAGATGAGCTTCCATGCTGCTTTGAAATTTTGCCTTAAAAAAATTAAAGCTCTGAATATAAGAAGCTGCCCTATAAAAGATCAGACAATAGTGGCTCCGAGTCTTCAGAGAGGGGCGGCATACAAATCTAAATAATAATAATAATAATAATAATAATAATAATAATAATAATAATAATAATAATAATAATTTGTCCAACTGGTCAGTATGGACTAATGCAAACATTCCCAAATAGTATAATTCCAAAATGTAAGAGATTGCAACTTCCATAAGATTCTGAGTAATGTACTTACTTCCCAACTCATCAAGAGTACATGTTAAGACAAAGCTGATCTATTTTGTTTGAAAGCAGATTTCCCAGGTCTCAGGCACTAATCTTTAAACAGATCTCAGCTTTACTTTTTGAAATCTATTCAACTGAAGATGCCAGCAAATGAATTAGAGTTCTCTTGTGAACTCTTTTGTTGCTATACTACTTTTACAACATGACATACACTATGCAAAAGTATTTTTATTACTATTTTTAAAGGAAACATTCACCCATGAGTTAAAATATAAAATGCATATAAACAATAGGGCAATAGTTCCATGGAAGAGAATTCAAAAGTGAAATGCTTTATATTATATTGTGAAAAAGAAGCTTTGTAACACAGAGATGCATGAATATAGCACTTGTTTGCAACTAATTAAAGGAACCTCCTCTTTTTCCTGGATCATATGGCTTCAGCAGAAACCTATTCATAACAGCCATATAATTCCAAAAAAAGACACATATTAAAAAGTTGTTAGGGTCAGTTCAATTCTGTTAATGGGCATAGGATTGTAGCCCAATTTAAAGCATTTTTGGACTAAGTTCTTTCCCAATTTGCCTTTAGCAGCTTGTAGTTCTTTCCTACCCTGTTCCTTCCAGTATCATTGGGGAGAAATCCATATTACATCTCTCTTTTATGATAGATGATAGGTGTGGCAATATATATAAACAAAACTGGATAATAGAGTTCCTAATTGTAGAAGGCACCTTACAAAGCATGCAAGAAAATGAAAGAAACACAATATCTATCTAAAAAAACACAAAATATTTAAATAATGCAAGTTATGGAAATGTTGCTTTCCATAACTTTTTATGTAACATTTTTTCCACAATATCATTTTGCTTATCAGATTTAACAAGATCCATCATCTAGGGTTGTGATACAAATAAGCTACTGTTTGCTAATAATTTTGTTTAGATTTACTGCATAGTGTTCTCTTTCCAGCTGTGTCATCACCCTCTTCATTTACAATGAAAACGAACACCCTGAGTACAACTGTTCCCAATTCATACTATCCAGGTAACCAAATATTTCATTGGTTTTTAAATAGTAAATACTGTAAATAGTTTACTTTTATAACAATGACTTAATAGAAACTGTGAGCTGTTTCCCTAATTCAGGCAAAGTCCTATTGAGCATTGTTCCTCAACTTGGTCACTTTTAAGATGTGTCAACTTCAACTCCCAGTATACCCTAGCCAGTTATAGAGAAAAAATCAGAAGAGTGCTGATTTTCTTGAAGCCTAGCGGGATAATGGTTACCACAGAGAATAAGAAGCTTGATTTTATTTCTTATGCACACACCTAGACATCATATTTCTACTATCAGTGTTTTAAGTACAGACTGAAATACTGAACATGACCAAAGTTTAAATGCATACACAAATATTACAGTATATTCTTGTGATTGCCCATATATATAAAATCCTTTTTAAAAAGCTAAATACCATTTGCATGAAATAACTTTCTTATTAGAATTTTTCACACTTTGGAAAGTGACTCTAAAGAAAGATTTGGCTTGAAAACATTAAAGCAATATGGCTTTTTCAGGCTTCTGAATGAACTACCAAAAAGATGCCGTTCCTTTAAGGAATCCACTTATTAAACCCAGGTGACTCTAAAGCAGCCAACTTGTTTTCTTTTTTTCTTTAAGGAGAACCCTGAAAAAATTGGGCTGCTTTAACCAATGGAGATGTTGCAATTGCACTTCATCAAAAATACTTTCAAAGTGTAAAAAGCTCTATTGCTTATAACACATGGCTTTCTGGGCAAAAAGAAATTTGAAACATTAGCTCGTTATTTACTTTTCTTTCTCTTTTTACCTTTTCTTCATTGACCTGCTTATGATGTATGACAGATCCATTTGTGCCAACTGCAATTTTAGGTGAGAGCATTTCCCTTTATCAATTTCTGCTGCAGAAACAATACAAGTTCAACCTAGGTAGTGAAATATTGTACTTAAACAAGTAATATTATATTCAAAATATGCAAACTATTCTGCATTTAACATTCAGGTATCAGTTATCACACGAGGCTTTTCTTATCATAGGTGGTTTAGTAGATTGTGTGTTGGGATATTTCTCAAGATTTTTAGTTATTGGTCATATTTATAAAATAATGGTTAAATCAAGTGCAAGTATGGTCAAAAATCCAGCATCATTTTAATTTAGTCTATAAATACATTTATGGTAAATATGTCTGCGGAGAGGGGTGGCATACAAATCCAATAAATAAATAAAGTAAATGATTTATGAACTCTATAGCATAATAAATATTTCCACTTTATTTTTTATTTGTGTATCACAAATAAATGGGATTATCAGATTAATAACACACAATGTACCATGTCCCAAACAGGTGGAAATATTATGCTAGATTTCTGAGACGAGAAGCATATTTTTTACCTTTCTTTTAGGAAGTTGAAAACTACCGGTATCCAGTAAAAAGAGAATGAAGGGAAATGAGTTAAATATGCTAAGATAACAAAAATAACATGAAATGCTACTGCACATAAAATAATAACAAAAATGGGCTGTGCTTTGTACTACTACTATACTAATATTAATCTAAACCGAGCAATACAATAACATGTAATAGGAATTTTATTCCAGTATTTAAATTGCTGCTGCTTTTTTCCTTGTCCTTATTGTTGCATAATTTTATTGTCTGGATTCCAGTTTGTTGTATCTACTATAGAGTTATTATACAGATGGGCTTTAAAAAAGAGAAATCAGATTTAAAACCCCATCCAATAGAAATGTTTTGGCCTTAAAAACACCGGTATTGGAATCTGTCAAATCATATCCTAAATTGTTTTTAAACTACTGAAGTCAAAAGTGATTTTCCTTTTCTTTTGTTATAAACAAAGGCAGAGGAAATTCCTTGTGCTTGATTCAACCTGTGATTTTTTCCTCCCCACCTCTTAAAAATATAAGAAATGTTGTAATCGTAATTAACAGAGATAATTATAACTGGTATCTAAAGAAAATGGTTTCTTGTAAATTACTGGTAAGGAACATGCAGTCATCACAGTAATAGTATGCAAATGAAATTTACAGTGATTTTTACAGCTTTTCTGTAGCAAGTTGTAAATGTTATGACGTTTTCATAAACAAAAAGAACCTGTTTCTGTTAAACCATAAAACTCTGTTTGCTTCTTAATTAGCACAAAAACAGCATCTCACTCTTACACATTCAAAAACATACATACTTTTCAACTTTCATCATAAGTCTGAAAAAAGGCATCTCTACTTTAAAAGTATAAAAATCTGAAAGCAGATTCACATTTTTTAAGGCTCAAATTATTAAAACAAGATAGGCTGCTTCATTAAAAGCAGAAAGGTACTATACATGTCTGAAATCTGAAGCTCCCCCTTCTGAATAAATAATAAGATTTTGATGGAAAGTTCTAATATACTTTATTGTTGAATATATTTGTATCTTTGGCTGTACCTTACAGTTGTTAGAAACTACTTTTTCTCTAATATAGAAAGGAGAAAATTACTAAGCAAACTCTTTAAACAAAGTGCATGTCAAGATACTGTATTTTTTAGCACCAGTTAAAAGTGTTTTTCAAGAACTATGTGGTATAATTTTTTTAAAAGAAACTTTTGGTCTTTCCTTTTAGAACTACTTCAGTTTCTATCCTAAGACCCTTATAAATGCCTAAAATAATAACCAATTATAATATCAAAGAATTGTATCACTGTTTATTTATATGCCTTAATTATATCTCAAACTCTAAATTCTTTGTGACTTACTTTACATACCTAATGCCAAGCTAGAATTTATCCTTAGGAGAATAAGTAAGCATAGGACTTGGAAAGAGAGTGCCTCTCTTTCTTCTTTTGCAAGTATTTAGTTTCAATATTTGTATGTATTCCAGCAAGTCAAAATTTGTTCAGATTTTCAAATAAATGAAAGTCTTGGTTTGTGGTAAAAATTGTTTCATGGGTTGGGGACCAGGGGTAGGCTACTGCCCAGACAAGGGGGAACGCAGTGGGGTAGCGAAAATGGAGCTCCACCCCAGAGCATCCAATTTGCACTGAAAGATGTTGAAAGAAAATGCAGGGGGTCCTGCATAAGCCACGCCCACATGGTAGCCTTTCGCTGTTGGGGACTAACAATGTTTTATGTTTAACTCATAATAAGCAAGCTTTTTCAAGCCAAATAATTCCATCCAGTTCTTGAATAGGTCGGTAAATGACCCATTTAAAAAAATAACAGGGGAAATGAAATAAATTTAAATCAAATTTATATCACTTCCTCTGTATTTAATAATTTTCCCTTCTGATTATTAACCTGCAAATTTTCCTGTGCAAGAACCTGACTATAATTATACATTTGTTTGAAGTAGCAATTCTTGGATAGCATTTTTCATAGAAACTAAGTGACTGCAATATCAGGTCAAGGTAAACAATTAAACTGCTTTTTATTGTCATTAAATTATAGATTTGAAATATTTTTTAACATTTAAAAAAATCTTCAGTAGCAGTAGCAGAGACATGCAGCCAAAGTCCAAGCAAGTGGAACTGATGTAAACAGTTTACTTTTACTGTATTCATTTATGTGCATTTTTATATGACAGTACCTTTCTGTAAATAAATTTATCTCAAACCAGCAAGAGCAGCACTATCCCCATGTAAATTAATTGAATATGGAATGTCTCAGATGTAAATTAAAAATCAGATAATACAGTGAAGTGCAATATATCTTCAAATTGAAGCATTTCAGGGGTGGAACTTGCTTTTCAAGCATTTTTGGAAGACCTACATTTGAAACACTTCTGAATTTCTGAAACAATTCAGCCTGAAACCTATTAATTAGAGGTTAGTTTCCCATCAAATATGTTCTTCACTTAAGTCAATAACTAGGCTAATGATATTTCAGTCAGTTTCTTACCATATTGCAATCTTGTTCTGAAATACAGCAAAAAAATAAGTAGAGCTAAGAATTGGTAACTTTCTGAGCAACCAGAAGGCCATCAACTATGTTTCCATATTGGCAATGCAATTTAGAATCTCATTTCAATATGCGCTTTCTAAAGGAAATTGATAATTATAGTATCCAACTGCGTGTAGATGGAATAATCAGATCTTTATTTGAAACATGCATATGTACTCTTTTATGAAAAAGTAGATTTCTAATATATAGAGGGATCTCTAACAGAAATAATTGTAATGGGCTCTTTGCATGCAACATAAATACAAAAGTTGTATTGACTCATTTTGCAACCCTGCAGGGAATCCTACTACTTACCTATAATATAATAACCTAAAATGAAAACAACAAAGTCTCCACATACTTTATTTTGAAATCTCATAAACCAATTTCCAACCCTATGTTTCTTTCTTTACTTATTTTTTTAATTTATTTTGTCTTTTTGTGTCTCAGTCACCTTGTAATATTCAGGTGCCATTTCAGCAACAACATATTGTAACAACTCTTGTATATCGCCTTTCATACCATGCATCCTAATGCCATGCATCCCAGTTTTGTTGAAGAGGAGCTAAAGGGAATTCTTTATATCAGTATTTGTATCAGGATAATAAGATTGGCTGACCCTGGAATCTGGGAGAAACCGCCACATGTATATGGCATGCATTTGCTATTCTATATATTCAGAATTAGGAATAAACAATTCACTAACTGCTTACAGGAGCTGTGCAATCCACCAGGCAAAAATAATTTCAGTAATGTTGGTGTTCTTTTCTTTATTAAGTATAGAACTTTATAATTATATTCTGATTTTCATCCAGTGTAGATCATTTGTCTGATCTTCAGAACAGGAATATTCACCTTGCAGCCCCTCCCCCCCCCAATTTAATTAAGACACCCAGAGCTCTCTAAAATATTCTTATAATAATTTTAAATATAATGAAAGGGGAAAACACTTCAATACTTTGGAAGTAATCATAGTATTGAGTCCACATGTAATAAACCAATTCACATTAAGCTTAGTTTTAATTCTGATTTAGGTCCCTCCACCATCCACTCTTTTCTCTGCCTCTCTCCTTCTTGGACAGGGGGTGTGGTTTGTCTACAAACTCTTATCTCTTAATTAGTATTACACAAATTTGTAGTAATAGTTTGTCTACAAACTCTTATCTCTCAATTAGTACTACACAAATTCTGGACCCTTTAAATGATCTCCAAAATTTGTGTAGTACTAATTAAGAGATAAGAGTTTGTAGACAAATCTAAAAATATTTTAGCTTTTATGAAAGGCTGGAGAATTTCTGAAATGTGACTGGGACCCCAGGGTACATTGCCATGGAAACAAAGAAAATGATTTGATTCTTAAATTCTGTTTTCATTCACAAATGAAGGGGGAATTTCCACCAATTCCTCTATTCATTCAATACAACTCATAAATTCCAGTTCAAAACAAGAGAAGTTAGGATTAAAACCAATATCACTGGGAGTACATACACCAAAGACAAATTTCTTGTGTGTTCAATCACACTTGACCAATAAAAAATTCTATTTTATTCTATAAAATTATATTATTGTGGAGTTATAGGTTAAGATCTACTAAGTAAGAACAGTGAAAATCATGTTTTTCAACTGTTCCTTTCATATACCATTTAATCTAGTAATGTAAAATAGATAGATAAATAATTTATCCTACTGGTGAATGTTCAGAGGTCTATACACCTTTCTAATTTTCTCCAGTGAGTTAAAGGATTCTTTGAATATGGGTCAGGACTGTTGTCAATCTGTTGTTATTACTAAGTAATCACTACAAATGCTCATTCATGAATATTGAGAGGAGCTGCACACTGTTGACCCATAAGTAGATGCTAAGTGATGGTGTTCAGTTGTCATATTATCTTCTCACTGTGTCACCATCAGAACTGGTGCTCTTAAAAGAGCCATTCAACATCTAGAAAACGTTAAATTAGACACGACTCTTAAACCCAAACGTTTTCATGGTCTGTCTCTGTTTTGTCACCTGATATTAAATTTATTGGAACCATTAATGCAGAAACAATAGTGAGTATTTTTTTAAAAAGAAGGTTTAGCCTCTAAAAACCTATTCATCCTTAATGTTCCAGTAAGCAAACCACGTATAGGCCATCCTTTAATCTGCTTTGCTCCCATGTAATAAAATGACCCCACTTTAGAATTTACAAGTAACCCATAGTTTTAGAAGGCGATATACTTGTTTATTTTAATTTTTAATAAATAGCTTTGTGAAGATAAATTTTTACATTGTGAGAAAAACGAAAACATTTCATTCTCACTTGAGGGTATTCTTTTCTTGTCACAGTAAATTAAAAGAACCAACATGATTCTGCAAAAGAAAAAGAAAATTTTTCTGGTTGTTCAGCCCTTTATATTAATAAAATAATCAGTTTGTCTGATAGGAAACTAAATGGAAGGTGCTTAAATTACAACCATAAAAATACCTTGCAATTATTATTGTAGTACTGTTGCTTATGGCCTGTTTCCTTTTTTCTTCTCCTCTTTCTCTTTTTTTCCTGATATGTATCTTCTTTAAAGTGCCAATAAATGGTAAGTCTCCCATTGCCCCATCAATGCTGTGGAGGGTGGGAGATGATTTGCTTCGCATCAGTTTGGATCAGTCCAGTGGGGTCATGTTGTATGTTGCCCTGCATGTAAGCTGACATATAACATTTCATGCTTGATGTGATAGACCTTGTCATATATTTATCTAAATTTACAGCATGCTAATTTCAGTCAAGCATTATCTCCAATCCAAAGGTTCCTCATAATTATTCTATATATTTTCTTTCCTAATGTATCCAATCTCCATTTCCATTTTTCTCTTGCTTAACAACCCATATCATTTTATGCATTTTTAAACATTTTGCTTTCCACTAACATGAATCCTGAAATATTGTGAAAAATAATAAATAGTATCCTCCTCCTCCAGTAAATATTTAATTATTTATTAGACTAGGACTTAATGAAGTTTCAGTCTGAAATTTCTGAACTATTTAGAAATCAATATCCTAAAAAAAATAAATTTCCCAATTTACTGATAGGTGTAAAAGAGCAAATAAAACAATAAAATAATGATCTATACATTTTTATTGTAAACTAATAGACCACTGTCTCTTCCCAATATCTTGTGATATCTCCATGAATAAACCACACATTAGTTACAATTTAGCCCACCTTGACAATGAAAGATGATGATGGTGTTAAATGTATTGTTAACTTTATATATCAACTGGAAGTAGCCCGATACTTTATTGCATCTTCTTTCCATAGATGAAACTCATACGGCTGGAAGTGACACAAGTAGCGTGGTCCAGTCACATACCTACAAAAAACGAGACCCTGTAGATGTGCCATATCAGACAGGCCAGCTTCATCCAGCCATTCGTGTTGCAGATTTATTGCAACATATCACTCAGATGAAATGTGCAGAAGGCTATGGATTCAAAGAAGAATATGAGGTAAGTGCACTCCATACAACACATACTGTGCTGTGTTCTTCTTCCAACCTTTTTTTAAAATTGCAGATAAATTCCCTGAAAAGTCATTTAGATTGAATGATGCAATGATGAAGAGGAGATAGTAAAGAACATAAAGCTCTACATATTATTTTCCAATGTTTTGTTACCTGCAGAAGCTAACAGATGTGAAGCCAACAAATAAAAAATGAGTTCTATATCTATGCAAAATAGACGTAGTTTTCAAAATCTTCAGAAAAGGGCGGCATATAAATCCAATGAATGAATGAATGAATGAATGAATGAATGAATGAATGAATGAATAAGAGCTCTTTATGCAAAATAGATATAGAGTCTTCGGAGAGGGGCGGCATATAAATAAAGAAAGTAAGTAAGTAAATTAACAAGCAGACAAATAAACAAATAAATAAATATTTGAAAAGACCATTTCATTTTGATTTAGTCTTTAGCCGTGTATTTCTTCAATAGAGCTTCGTAAAGGGGAATGATGGTCTGCTTCTAGGCCCTGTTACATTGTGCAAAGTGACAACTCTAGTAGCCTTTGACATTAAGCAATAGGATTCTTGGGATATTCTGGGTCCTGGGAAACCTTTTCTTTTTTCTGAACAGAGGTCAATTTTCTTTAAGGAGAAGGAAGAGAAGTTAGCAGGATTCCTTCTTTTCAATCATTCTAACAGATGTCCTTATTAGTGTAAGCATGCTTATTTGAATGTTCATAACTATTTAAAATAATGTTTACCAAAGTAGCAAAATGTAATACAAAATAAGATTAAGATGAAAAAATAAGTGTAAATATAATGAAAAAATAAAAAGTGCAGAAAATAGAAAAAACAAAAGGAAAAAAGATATTTAAGAAAATGACATAACAAACAGACTTTGTTTGTTCTTCCCTCCTTGAAATTACATTACAAATTCCTATATCATCATGTTCAATTAGTAACAATA
This sequence comes from Erythrolamprus reginae, assembly GCF_031021105.1. Classification (NCBI taxonomy): domain Eukaryota; kingdom Metazoa; phylum Chordata; class Lepidosauria; order Squamata; family Dipsadidae; genus Erythrolamprus; species Erythrolamprus reginae. The sequence continues at coordinate 197,930,282 of NC_091952.1, read as the reverse complement.
AAATTCTTTCCACAGAGATATTTATTTATTTGCTGAAATTCAACCAGTCCATTTTAAACTTTCTTATTTTAATTCTTGGCTAACTTTTTTTTACCTTTAATTATTTTTAAATCCTTTAAAAATTATTCCTTTGCTCTTTACTTTAATCTGGGGATAAAGAATCATTTGCTGGATGGTTAGATTGCTCTGCTGCATCAAAGATCTCTCTTTAACTTTGAAGTAATTGTCTTCTAAATGGGAGCTTTTGCAAACCCCGTGTCTTTTTACAGGCTACGCTACCTCTGAGAGCTTACTGTTTTTCCATAGACACTGCTGCTCCAAAAGTCTATTTCTCAGACCCACAAGACTGAAAGTTCTACACACTTAGACTAGTGAGAAGTGCGAGAACTTTCAGTTCTTTGGGTCTGTGGAGTAGACTTTTTGGAGCAGCAGTGGGCCATCTCCTAGCCCTTCCTTACCTGAAGAGGGACTGTTCCTATTTTTAAACTAGTCTCATTTGTATGAATATTGGTTATCAGCATATCCTGAAGTATTTTAGGATTTCTAGACTTTTGCTGCATGAATGCCATCTGACAGAGATAAGAAATACATCTAATTTGATCTTTTTTTTTTTAACTTGATATTCAAAGGAAGATATTTTTTCATTGCCTGCTCAGTTTACAGTATACAGTGATACCTTGTCTTACAAACTTAATTGGTTCCGGGATGAGGTTCTTAAGGTGAAAAGTTTGTAAAACGAAACAATGTTCCCCATAGGAATCAATGGAAAAGCGATGAATGCGTGCAAGCACAAAATTCACCCCTTTTGCCAGCCAAAGCGCCCGTTTTTGCGCTGCTGGGATTCTCCTGAGGCTCCCCTCCATGGGAAACCCCACCTCCAGACCTCTGTGTTTTTGTGATGCTACGATTTCACTGAGGCTTCCCTTGCTGGAAACCCCACCTCCGAACTTCTGTTGCCAGCGAAGCGCCCGTTTTTGCGCTTCTGGAATTGCATTGCTGGGATTCCCTTGTAGCAGCACAAAAACATGGAAGTCCAGAGGCAGGGTTTCCCATGGAAGGGAGCCTCAGGGGAATCCCAGCAGTGCAAAAACAAGCACTTCCCTGGCAACGGAAGTCCAGAGGCAGGGCATCCCAGCAGCGGCAGTAGGTTTGTAAGGTGAAAATAGTTTGTAAGAAGAGGCAAAAAAATCTTAAACCCCGGGTTTGTATCTCGAAAAATTTGTATGACGAGGCGTTTGTAAGACGAGATATCACTGTACTTAATATCATATTCCATTGACTTAGGTTATCATGAGTCCCCAGGCAGAGAAACCATTCACTGTCCAGCAGGGGAATTGGTCGATTTTAGTTTTCCTCTTCCTAAACACTTTCTGACATACAGGCAAAGCAACTCTAGAATACTGTAGTACTAATTTTAATTTTGCAAGAATTGAATTGAGTGAATTGTAAATATAAAAAGCTGGGAATTGTATACCTACTACTTAGAAATTATTTTCTCTGAACTCTGGAGCTTGCATCAAAATGACCTTGCAGAGTATTAATTTGTAAGTTATATTCAAGGCATAATTGGATTAACTAGTGAAAATAGACAAGAAAACCAATACAGGCAGATTTCGACTTAACAACCACTCAGCAATCATTTGAAGTTACGATGATCCTCCACAGAGCTACTTACAATCTGGATTTGAATTTCTGCAGCCACCCAATCCCTGCAGTTATGCAATAACATTTTGGGTACTCAACAACCAGGCTGCATTTACAGTTATTTGCAGTCTTCTGCGGTCATGTGACCACAGTTTACAACCAATTTTGTCAGAAATTAACAGCACTCTGTAATGTCACGCTGGCCACATTACTGAGGAATTGTCTTTGGACAGCATTGGCTCAGTGGTCCTGAAACAGAGATGAGCAATTGGTAATGATTAGTGAAATAAAATACATAAGGACTACTTTTTTTGCCAGAATTAATATTTTCTTCCAGTTTCTGGGGAAAAAACCCAGTGAGGACAATAGATTTTCTTAAAAAGTGAAGTATAAATTTTAAACCTTCACATTTGCTTAACAGTCTACACAAAAAGATTATAAAATCAGATGTCATGTCACCCATTTAATGAAGCTATGACCTATGGCCATAATTATGGGATCACTTATGGTCCTACGTTCAGGACTACCAGAGTTAATTATATTAACTAGTTATCAGGCTACATAGGGGTGGGTTCAAACTTACCTTAATGCTGGTTCACTTCCTTCCATGCCACGTGGCTACGTGCAGATTGTGGCTGCACTGTGCAGGCAGGCATGCACAGTTTATTTATTTATTTTATTTATTTATTTATTGGATTTGTATGCTGCCCCTCTCCACAGACTCGGGGCGGCTAACAACAGTAATAAAACAGTATATGACAATAATCCAATACTAAAAACAGTTAAAAACCCATTATATAAAAACCAATCATACATACAGACATACCATGCATAAAATTGTAAAGGCCTAGGGGGAAAGTGTATCTCAATTCCCCCATGCCTGGCGGCAGAGGTGAGTTTAAAGCAGCTTACGAAAGGCAAGGAGGGTGGGGGTAATTCTAATCTCTGGAGGGAGTTGGTTCCAGAGGGCTGGGGCCACCACAGAGAAGGCTCTTCCCCTGGGTCCCGCCAAGCGACATTGTTTGGTTGACGGGACTCGGAGAAGATCCACTCTGTGGGACTTAACTGGTCGCTGGGATTCGTGCAGCAGAAGGCGGTCCCTGAGGTAATCTGGTCCGGTGCCATGAAGGGCTTTATAGGTCATAACCAACACTTTGAATTGTGACCGGAAACTGATCAGCAACCAATGCAGACTGCGGAGTGTTGGTGTAACATGGGCATATTTGGGAAAGCCCATGCCAGAAACCCGGCTTATGTGCATGCACCTAAACAAAAACAAGCAAAAAATATCTCCCCAAATGATGAAAATAACATGGAGGCGCATACACAGTGCTGAAAACTCAGCTTATATGCAAAAGCAAAAAGCAGCAACCCCCCCCCAAAAAAAAAAAATTCCAAAAAAAGATGGCAGTGTCCATGTACCGGTATCCACAGAACCAGCTCCGTGATGTCATCATCGGTTTATTACTGGTTCTATAGAACCAGTGCAAACCAGGAGGAAACCACCTCTCAGGCGGCATCCTGAACATAAATAACAATATAAAAGCAAAGATTTACTGATGATGATGATGTTAGTTCATAAATTAAATTAGATTCTGTCTGGATCTTTAAAGCAATTTCTCTTTCAACTTTTATTCAGAAAGAGTTTCTAAATATTTGGGATATAAATCAGGTGGGCAGAAAATCAAAATGGTCAACATCTTAGAACTACCCTAGAATGTGCCAAACATTTTGGATCTTTATTTTGCATTTGGAAGCGGGGGAGTTTGAGGGCAGGGGATGAAGGCTAAAGGGTCAAATTACAGATTTCAGGTTTGCATACGTTTAAAGCGTTTTATTGATTGATTGATCTGTCATCCACATTTCTACATCATAGCAATCCAGAGATTTGCAATGGCTTACATTATACTCATGTTTCCATTTTAAAATCCCTCAGAATACAGATCCTGCCCTTGATATATCATGTAAAATGCAATGTAGCCCTTGAGCTGACAGAAGTGATATGCTTCTGCTACAAACATTCAATAAATATTCTGTATTTATTTATTCATACATTCATTGAATTTATATCTTACTGGAGGCAGGAGGTAGAGTACTTCCCCATCTAATTTCCTCCCACAACAACTCTAGAAATTAGATTGGATAGGATGATGCTGACTGACTTTAAGTCACCCAGTAAGTTTTCATGGCTGAAATTAGACTTTGAAATGACACTCCTGGTTTTAGACCAAAATTTTGAATATTGTTTGCCAGCACACTATAGGATGGGTGGCTTGGGAATTCTGGGAGTTGAAGTCCACAAGTCTTAAAGTTGCAGAGTTTGGAGACTCCTAATACAGAATATAAGAATGGAGATAATAAGTAATAAGAAAAATGTAGAATAAAAAAGGTTAGTCTAAAATATATGTGTAATTAACTGGATGCTGAATTTTTCATAGATAATTCATCTTTAAAGCTTTATGTATTTTTGTTACTGTTTAAAAAGTAGCACATATTTTATATCCCTTAAAACAATTAAGCATACATTTCTTTACTAATAAATTATGCAAATTGCTCTTATTATTACAAATGCCTGCTCTACATTTTATACTAATTTTTAAAATATTTATTGAACATTTACAAAGGAAAAAAGCAGAGTCAAGAAACAAGAGGAAAAATTAAAACACTAAATAAGTAGATAAGAGATTTAAAGCATTATAAAATTAAATAAATTAAGAACATATTCTCAGAATAATGTTAATTTAATCCTACATACTTGAATGATTTAATTCATTTGAAGACTACAAATAATTATTAAAATCAAGTTAATATATGAATATCAAGAAGACTAATCAGCACAATGTGAAAACAAATTAAAATGAAAAATTACACTCTCATCTAGTCAATAGGAAATTTATTCTTATTTAATGAACATCCATGTCTTAAATGTTAAAGGGTTATATTTTAAAAACCTGAATTTTAGATGTTTTAAAAGCCCATTGGAAGAATTATAGTTCACAACTATTTTGCACATTTATCAAATTTTATATCAGATTTCTTTTTCAAATATGACATCCAGGAATATTCCTATAACTTTGGTTGTCATTTTAAATTATATACAATTAATTAGATATTTTTCTTAGCATTTTTATAATTACAATATTGCTTTTTCACTAGATAAAATATAGATACTTTAGCAGTACCTAGAGATACTTTAGCAGTGAAATCAAATTAGATATATTTCATCTGTTTTATTTCAATTTCATTTTAGTATTCCTGTATAACAGTTTCCCCTTTAAAGGTTGCTTATGTTTCAAAAATATATAAAATCTAAGAAACAGGATATATACTCACTAACTTCCTATTAAAGAAGGCTCTTGTTTTTCAGAGAATTTTCTGTTACCGGTATAGGGAACATACAATATTGCAGTCATCATTTAATGACCACAATTAAATCTGGAATCCTTGGTGCTCTGTGAACTTGGTTGTTTGCTTGTAGGTTTTTCATTACCCAACTAGGTAACATCATGGCATTACCCATTTCATTGGGTAATGAAAAGCCTGCAAATATTCAACCAAGCTTAGGGGGCACCAAAGACTTGTTTTAAAAGCATTATTAAAAGCATTACTTAAAAATAGTGAAGTTGATCCTAGCACAGCATAGCTTCAAATAAACTTAATCAGTAGGAAAGTTCATATGAGAAAGGGGCAAACTGAACTCAGAGGGTCCAGTCCATTCATACATGCATGCAGATTTTTTGGAAAAAGAAGTACAGTTTCCAGTGAACTTGATAGACAAGGTAGAGTAAAACATAATTTTGATTTTGAAATAAATGATGAAATGTGTATAATTTACTCTAAAATTACTTGCGGTACCGCCTCCTGCCAAATGAATCCCAGCATCCGGTTAGGTCCCGTCAACTAGACAATGTTGCTTGGGAGCGCCTGGGGGAAGAGCTTTCTCTGTGGGGGGACAGGCCCTCTGGAATCAGCTCCCCCCGGAGATTCGTACTGCCCATACCCTCCCTGCCTTCCGCAAGAATCTGAAAAGCTATTTATGCCATCAGGCTTGGGGTCACTAGACCCTAACCTCTGGCCAACAAGTGTGTGGTATGTTTGTGGTAGGAATCTGAATGAATGATTTTTAATGTTTTTGACTTTTTAGAATGATTTTAGATTAATTATTTATATTAATTGAATTCCGATGTATTATTGTATATTGTTCTTTTGATATGTTGTGAGCCGCCCCAAGTCCATGGAGAGGGGTGGCATACAAGTCCAATTAATTAATTAATCAATCAATCAATCAATCAATTAATTAAATAAATAAATAATGTACATCAGTGTTAAGGATGCAAGTTATTTGTGCACAAATAAAGTGGGGGGGAATACGTTGTCTGTTATAGAGTACTGTACACTCAAAAGTGTTTGTCGTGTAGCAAAAAAAAATTAGACTGCATTTATGAAACTAATATTTGAAATTAATGTTCCCCTTTATTCTGTTTTATTTATCTGGAATACTAAGATCACTTTAGAATGTAATGCTTTAACAAGATATTTGTGAGAACTAGCTCTGGTAATGAGAAACATAGTTTGGAGCAATGCTAGTCTGTTGCAAGAGCAAGGAAGAACTGGGTACTACTACTTCCATCCAGAATTGTCCTCTAGGGCTTATATTTTAGACTTTAACAATTGCCAGAATTCTTTCCAAATAGTTTCCTTAATCTTAATTATAAACATTTTTATTGGAGAATTGTGTCCTTTAATCATTCCCATTGAGGTTACTTTAATCTGTCACTAAACATATTGAAAAAAGAGGTGCATATTTGAATCATTGACCATGATGTTTCTAATTTGAGAGCTGATAGGGTTAGACAAGCTAATTGATTTTATTTGTTTGTTTGGGTTTTTTTTAATACCCTGCCTTTATTATTTTAACAAATAAGTCGAGTCAGAAAACATCCAAAACATCTTCCTCCTCCTCTTTTCCCCACAGTAACAACAATCCCATGTGGTGGGTTGGGCTGAGAGAGTGACTGACACAACTGACTTTCATGATTTTGGTAGGACTAGAATTCCCAGTCTCATGCTTTGTAGCCTTTCTAGTTTAAGAAGCATACTGTAGTTATATCTTGAGTTATAATTTTACACTAGACATAGAAATTGGAATATATGAACAATTACATACTGGTGATCTATTAGCCAGTTAGGACCCGAATATTTTAAAATAAATTGAAGTTATATTTAAAATGGCTCACCTAATTGTTAATCTGAATCCATTTTATAGTTGAACACCCAGAGTTATGCAATATTGTCTTCCATTTAAAAGCATAGTCTTGCATTTTAAATATTACAAAACTTCCCTTGCTGGTTGAAATGAAAGCTGAAAATGTGTCACACTTGAGCATGATGAAGGGAATAATATTTGAATAGATCAAGTTGTACACAGATCAAAATAAGAAAAGAAGCTAGCAAAAGAATAAAATATTCTCTGGTATCCAGATAAGAGTTTTACTAATTGCTCTATTAAAAACATTGTAAATGTTTATAAATGCCCTCAAATAACTTATAACTTACTCAAATGATTTTTTTTTTCTGCTCTTTCCCCCCCAATAGGATAATATTCATTAACATATGCATTCTGCTTCTGGAAGTGTATATGAGTTTTTGTCATACTTCTTTGCTTTTGCAAAGCCATCACTCACATACTCATACCAAATCTACACCAGATCAGGGGTTTAAAAATATTATTGAAGTGACATTTGGATGGATAGAATGTTGGATTAAGCCAATATGCTTTTCTCCTTATGTTTAAAACTCTGAAAACAGCTCTGACTTGCTTGAGTCAGCAGTTGTTTCTGAGTAAGTGTCAGCTGAATATGATTCAATTCTTGTCCTCATTATTCCCCAGGATAGATTCAGATAAAGTTGATATCATGGATTTAAAAAGAAAATAATAATTGTTTGCTTGTATTTATAAATACACCAGATCTGTCACTATTTCACGGTGCTTCACAAGAACCCTTAACTGTAGGACAACATCATGGTTAAGGAACCCAATAATTTGGTGTATGCTTATTTCCCTCAGAAAGCCCATGAGATTGATTGGTTGGTTGGTTGGTTGGTTGATTTAGCATATGGCAAATACGTGAGTTTTTAGTAGTTCAGATGTTAATATCCAGGGTGGGTGAATTCAGAGTGTGATGGAGCCAACCGTCGAAAAGCTGAGAGCGCTTTCTTGATGGTAGTTGAGTGCTCTTGGGGTTTTAGAACCTCCATTTTGTTTGTCGTGTATTTAGAGAGCCCGGAGTTCTGCAAAGATGTCTGACTGCCAACTATTGTTAACTGCCAGTTCTTCAATGTAGTCTGGCTGCCAATTGTTGATAGTCATTTGGTTGACACTACCATGAAAGATCAAAAGCAACATGAGAAAATATTATTTTACTGAAAGAGTAGTAGATCCTTGGAACAAACTTCCAGCAGACGTGGTAGATAAATCCACAGTAACTGAATTTAAACATGCCTGGGATAAACATATATCCATCCTAAGATAAAATACAGAAAATAGTATAAGGGCAGACTAGATGGACCATGAGGTCTTTTTCTGCCATCAGACTTCTATGTTTCTATGCTGGCCAGAGTACATCACAAGGAGGCAAACCAGCACATCACATTCCAGCCCATGAGTGCCTGCAACACAATTTAAAGACAAAGCTTTGAAAATGAATGAACCTGCTCCCTTCAAAAGGGACAGAAGTCATTCCCTCCCTCCCTCTTAGGATAAACAGAATGTCAGTTATTAAGAGAAGAAACAGAATATCTCTGGAAAATCAGGTAGCTGTGAAACATTCACCCTCTCACAACTTCCTCCATCCAGCCACCTGCCTCCTTATTTGTGACTTCCTTCCAGCTTCCCTACTGACTTGGTTGTGAAAAGCCAGAAAAAAGTTGCCATACCTAACAAACATGGAATTTAATTAATAACAGCAACCAGATCTGCAGGGACTGCTGTCACAAAGCAATGCTGTCATGGTTAATGATTGTTTATTGATGGAAATTCTGGTCCTAATTGCTGTATCAATAACTATCTGCATAGTATCATTGTTGTTCCCTGGAAAACACTTTGTCCCAATCACACACACACATACATACATACATACATACATACATACATACATACATACATATATACATGAGCAAGAAAGCATTTGCTGAAGAAATAGATATGAACTGCTTTTAATAAGACTGAAAGAGGTACAGAATAGAATTACAGAGGATGCCTTATTTTTCCTTTCTTGGAGATTTCATGAAACTGGCTTGAAATTTATGACCAACGCTATAGCCAGACAGGTCTTATTTTTAGCTTACAGTAGATAAGGACAATTTATTAGATTTTTTTTTATTTGCCAAATTAATTTTATTACAGAGCTTCTTTCTCCTCCTCCTGTTCAAGCACTGAAGGAGGGGCTCTCTTATACAGCTATTCTGGTTCGGTGGCTAGCAGGAGACCAAATCCACTCCACCCAGGCACTTTTACTGTATAGTTCTCTTGCTCTCTCTTTCCCCAATGGGCTAAGTTGGGAAAATGCCAAGCATGGGATCCAGCTTGATGAAGAATTTGGGGAAGGGAAGGAAAAGACAGCTGTGGAAGGATGACCTTAAAGGCAGTTCCTACGCTAAAACATTTTAATCAGAGGAGCAACCATACATACATACATATACAGTACATACATACCTATATACATGCATTTCTACATACATACTTTATAATTTTTAAATACCCCATAGGAAATAGTCTTTCAAGTCTATCTAACTTTCTAACTTTCTAAAATCCACTTTCTAATCGAGCTTTTGCTGTTTTCTACAACATGGAGCTTTTCTTTTTAATCCTTAACTTTTCATTAGAACTTTAGTGGAACATATCCAGGGCTTCACAGAAATCAATAATAAGCAGGTTTCCTAAGACAGTTAAGAGAGGAAGTAGGCAAACCCGTGTCTCTTTCAAAGATGATAAGTTATGGCTTAGGCAGGATAATTATTCTCTAGGTTCCCAGAGCTCTCAACACAGTGGAGTTCAATGTTTTATGATCTCTTCAGAAGGAGATTCTGTGGGAGCAAACCTTTAGGCCATCCATGTCCTCTTCTTGATCCTGAGATAATTTCTGAGGAGCAAACTCTATTTCTGCCATAGTTGTTTCTGCTTTTTGTGAATCCATGCTCATTCTGCTGTTGCTCCCCCAGAAATCAGAGAATAGTGGCTGGGGGGGGGGGGGCAGTGTTTATAAAGATTTTTTTAAAATACACAGGTACCAGTAGAATTTCTGAGACCATGTCCTGAAAAAATAACCATTCAGAAGGTCTTAGAGACATAGGCCTTAAAGAGGAACAGCCAATCTCACTCTCTAATGCAGTGTGCTCCCAACCTTGGCCACTTGAAGATATCTGGACTTCAATTCCCAGAATTCTCCAGCCAGCATTCGCTGGCTGGGGAATTCTGGGAGTTGAAGTCCAAATATCTTCAAGTGGCCAAGGTTGGGAAACAATGCTCTAATGTACACAGATAATGCCCTAAAACTAAAAGCACTATGCACGTGAAGCAGTAGCTGGAAACTAGCAAAGATAAGTGAACCATGTCAACAAATGGCTATTTGGGGGGGAAAATGCTGAGATGATGTATCTGAACATATTTCTAAGCTTAAGTAATTCTTGCCAGAGGCACGTGTATATATTTGAATTTAAATTAATGTGAATAATTATATACAATATAATTCACATTGATAGGCATAGTTGTCATGGATTTTAAAATATTCCTGTTAGAATTCACTCTTTTTTACCTCATATTTCTAACTCTTTTTTTCCTCTTGATCACTCTATCCATAACTCTCCAGAAGGCACCACATCTATGTGATATTTATACACGTCCCTGGATCAACCCAGTTTAAAGAAAAGAGGAATTTCAAAATAGACTTGCATTAATATATAGACTCTGATTAATATATCAGAGGACTTGTGATAACATAGGAAGCAATTTATTTCAGACAAAGCCCAGTGTATTAGAGAGCTCCTTAATCTAGCAAAGGAAGACATAAGGAGGACAAACGGCTAAGCCTTGGACAAACTCAGCCAAGAAATTAAATATAAAATAGTAGTGGTGATTTACTATTACTCTGGATTATCAAGGGAGCCAGCTTGGGATTCTTCATTATTTGCAATCCTCCAGCAGAGACTGATATTGGGGTTAATATAGTGCTTGAGCCAAATATGATTTAATGCATTGGATATGCTGTAAAATTTTAACAGAGGGGAATTCATTTGCACTGCCAAACAGAATATCAAATAATGGAAATCAGTACTGTATTCAGCAAGCGCAGGTTCATTGCTATATTAGGGTCCTGCAACAAAATTGTAGAGTATTGCTTCCTATTCTTGTGCATTATTTTCATATAGCAACAGCATTTAGACTTATATACCGCTTCATAGTGCTTTTACAGCACTTTCAGCATATTGCCCCCAACAATCTGGGTCCTCATTTTACCCACCTCCCAAGGATGGAAGGCTAAGTCAACCTTGAGCCGGTGGTGAGATTTGAACTGCTGAACTATAGCTAGCAGTTAGCTGAAGTAGCCTGCAGTGCTACACTCTAACCATTACGCCACCCCAGCTCTGGACAGAAAGACAGGATATAAATTGATGATGATGATTTCCTAGATATATCTTTATTTAATTTTCATATCAGAATGTTGTTTTTAGAAGAAAAAGTAATGTTTTAGTCTTCATAGAAATATAGGGTTGGAAAATACCTTACAGGACTTTAACTGCAACTACCTGCTCAGGGTGGCACTCCTAATAACATTCCAGGTAAATGATCCAGGACTTCTGATACCATGCCAGATAAACTTCGAGGACTGGAATCCTCATGAGTCCAGGATGCAGTTTGTTTCACTGCTCCATAGCTCTCACAAGCAGGAAATTCCTCCTTATTTCAAGTTTTGACCTCCATCTGTAAAGCCTCCACTCATTCTTGTTCTCATTCTTGGAACCTGTAGAAAATAAATCCATCTTCTCTTCCATATACCCTGTTTCCCCGATAGTAAGACACCCCCGATTGTAAGACATATCAGGGGTTTCAGGGGGGTCAGCTAATATAAGCCGTACCCCGAAAGTAAGACATATGTCTTACTTTCGGGGAAACACGGGGGTATTGCCGGGGGGGGAGCCCGATGACGTCGCTTCCAAGCTCCCTGCGCGCCCCTCGCCTTCGCCTCGCCGCGGCGCCACCGCCTCTTCCCTGGATTGGCAAAGCGAAGGACGGCGCTGGTCCGAAGCTAGCCGAGCGGGCGGCGGCTTGCAGCGAAGGCGCTCATCCCAGCAACCGAGTCCTGCCGAGGCTCGGCTGCAAGCGGCCAGTGAGGCCGACCAGCTCCTGTGGCGAGCGGCCGGAGCTGCGCCCTCCTTCGCCCGCCTCCTTTCCGGCAGGCAGGTGGGGCTGCCCAATTGCGCAGAGCCTCCCCTCCAGACACACGCTTCCCCGACACACGTCTGTGGCTCCACGCGTGCACGCCGCTTGGAGCCCTGAGGTTGAACTTGGAAAAGGGCTCACGAGGCTCCTGTCCCGCGGCTGCCCTTCTGGACTCTGGGGAGATGCCTTCGGGAACGCGACCCTTTCAATTTTTTTCCAATGTAAGACATACCCCGAAAGTAAGACGTAGTGGGGCTTTTGGGGGTAAAAAGAAAGTAAGACACTGTCTTACTTTCGGGGAAACACGGTAGCAGTCCCTCACATATTTGAAAAGTTATTTCATATTTCACATCAACCTTATCTTCATTAGAGTAAAAATACCCACTTACTTTAATTGTTCTTCATGGGATTTAGTCTCCTAGAATTTCAGCATCCCATCCCTATTGCTATTCTCTGGACTTTTCTCTGCACCCTTCCTGTTTTGTGACAACCAGCACTAGACACAATATTCCAGATGTTATGTGACCAGGAAAGCATAAAGTGATGAGAAAACAAGTATAACTCTCATAGTGCTGCATGGCCATAAGTTTTTATTATTGAAAAATTGCATTACAGAAGACAATCAAAATGAATTAAAAATAAAAATAATGCTTCTTAGACAAACAAAACAATATTAAATGGCCAAATTTTCTTCAGCCAAAATTGCTCACGAGGAATATGTTTGGATCAACTAATAAATAAGCCTCTCAAATTATTTAGAACTTCAACAAAAATACCATAAGCAATATAAATGAATCTCCTTATGCTTTTTTAATATAATATTTATCTGAAAACAAGGAAAATTATTTCCTTGCTGGACTGTGAAAAATGTATATAGTAGTTACATCATCGCAGTTGGACGTTCAAAATGCAGTACTGTAGTCCATTTGATCGTGGAAGAAATAGATTTCTCTGTATACATTGATTTACCAGCTTCATAAAAAACAATAGCTATTGATTTGATAGTGGCTTTGTGTTTGTTTCTTCGGGGGGGGGGGATAATGTAATGTTCTTTCCTGCTTGGTTTTTTGTGGAGGCATTTCTAAAGGCCAAAGCAGTTTAGTTATTGGATACCTATTTATACTATACCTACTTTATAGGTGGAATTATAACTATATACTTTTCCTTCTCCTGAAATGGCTCTTTCTATCAAGTTAGCTATTTTGAGAAATTGATTTCCATTTGGATTGTGTGTCTTTGTTGCCCATTGTTCATATAAAAGTTAAGCATCAGATACTTGTGGGTAGTAATGTACCTCAGGCCACCTCTGGTAGTGCCCATACAACTCAATCTGCTAATAAAAATTGCTTTTAAATAACAAAGATTAACTGATAACCAGGCATGTGCCAAAATAAAATATTAATAAAAATTGCTTTTAAATAACAAAGATTAACTGATAACCAGGCATGTGCCAAAATAAAATATTAGCATGCTGCACTACTGCCATTTTGAAGCATGTATCTAGGCCTTGTATAAATGCTCGAAGTATTAGAAAATAAATTTGATTGAACCATGTGCTGGGTTTAGTAGTGTTACTACATAATGAGGAAGAAAGCACATCCTGAGATGTTTTGGTGGGACTAGGATCAATTTGTTTTTGGTAATTATATATTTGGTAATTTTTTCAGAGTATAAGACGCACTGGAATATAAGATGCACCTTAGTTTATTTAGAACGTCAACAAAAACACCATTAGCAATATAAAAGAATCTCCTTATGCTTTTTTAATATAACATTTATCTGAAAACAAGAAAATTATTTCCTTGCTGGACTGTGAAAAATGTATATAGTATATAGTATACATATGGGGAGGAGGAAAATAGGGAAAAGAATCTGCTTACCAGGTATTCATCTAGCTAGCGTCCTTAGTCTGGTCAGCTTCAGCACATTATTTTATCCCCTGGTTAAGGGCTTAAAAAATTTATTCTGAGAGATTAACAATGAAAGAGCTGGGAACATCATTAGCACCTGGAAAGAAACAGTCTGAGCAAGTAGAGCAATGGAAAAATCCCTGCAAAGACTTAGGACTTGGGAAACATTCTTCTTTGCAGAGAGTAACAATGAAAGAGCTTGGGTACATTAATAGCACCTGGTTAAGGCTGGAAAGAAACATTTGGAGCAAGTTAAACCAATGGGGAAATAAGCCTGCAAAGACTTAGGGCTTGGAAAACATTCTTCACAGAGAGTAATAATGAAAGAGCTTGAGTACATTAATAGCACCTGGTTAGGGATGGAAAAAAATATCTGGAGCAAGAAAAGCAATGAAAAAACCCTACAAAGACCGGGTTTGGAATACATTTTTGGCACAGAGTAACAATGAAAGAGCTTGCAAGCCTGTAAGAGCTGGGAACATTGTTAGTACCTGGTTAGGGCTGGAAAGAAACTTACTCAGAGCAAGTTAGAGTAATGAAACAAACCCTGCAAAGACTTAGGGCTTGGAAAACATTCTTCACAGAGAGAAACAATGAAAGAGCCTGCAAGGTAAGAGCTGGGACGATTGTTAGCAGCTAGTTAGGGCTGGAAAAAAAGGCTACAGTCAGAGTATAAGACACACCCAAATTATCAGCCTCTTTTAGGGAGGGGAAGTGTGCGTCTTATACACCGGAAAATATGGTACTTTACATCTGTATGTGCCCAAACTTGCAGTTCGAGTGCACTTGATTTACATTGTAAGGAATCTTATTAAACAAAGTCTATGCATACCTCCTAGTAGTAGCATCACTGTGTGGTGTTTTCGTATGGGTTACTGCCTTTCTAGTTCAGCAGTTCTCAGAATTTTGCTGCTGTTTGATCTGCTTAGAGAAACAAGAATTGGAATATGATCTGTATTGCATCTCTTCTGAAGCATTCTTATGCAGATATATTGAATAGATGGGAGGGTTTGAAAGTTATACAGAATCTACAATCTGAATGAGCTAAAAGTCCCACCTTGGAGTTTAGGGTTTTTATTTGCATTTTGATAGATAAAATATTTAGAATAATTAGGACAATTTATTAAATAATATCCAGTCTACTCTCACCTATCGTTTTAACTGTGGCTTATACAAGTGAATCGGGAGTGAATGTTCCCGGTTCACTCATGCCTGTCTATCGTCAGTGAGCCAGTCGTAAAGGCAGTATGAGGCTCTGCCTACCTGCCAGAAAGCCGCCACTTGGGTTCTTTTACCCTCTGCGCATGTGCATTTTGCCCCTGAAGTGAATTGTCTTTGAAAATTGTCTATATACTTCATGAAAGATCTCAATACTTGATGCAGTATATAATCCTGACATATGTACTCTTCTAACTCATATGTACTCTAATAACATAACTGTTTGTGGGAAAGGGGACCTCTAGCTTTAAATATCTTGGTATTATTTTGTCCTGGATTGTACAGATGAGATGTGTAATTATATCCTGAGCAAATTGGTGAGGAAAGAACAGGGTAATCTGGAAGAGGTTATTGAGTCTCCAGGCATGCATCTTGCTCAGAAAAAAAAAAATGCTCGTCTATTGGGATGTTTCATTTCCTTATGTGTTACATTTGGAGATAGTTTTGAAAATGCAAAGTAGTTGATATTCACAGAGAGCTTTCATTTTATAGTGTAATATTATAGACTTTCCTCTATTATGGGTGTTTTCAAGGTTCAGTGACTTGCTGTAGAATATATGAGATGTAGTCAGGAACAACACTTTAATTACAGGCTATAAAGAATAGAAAATGGGATTTATTTGTGAAAAGGCAACATATATTGCAAAGCAAGCATTTGTTTAAGCTCTCCTGGTAGTATTTTTATTTCAGGAGGGGAACAAACAAGCCTAAATTTTGGTACACAAGTTGGAAATAATATACCCTGTACATTAATTACACTATAAATGTACATATTGTACCTAAGGGATTTCTGTAAGAGGAGAATTATAAAATCTTATCTATTCATTCTATTCATTGTCTTAGACATAAATTCTGAAGACACATTATTTAAAGTTATAGCTAATTACTTTGGCAAGAAGTATATTGCTAAATTAGAATTTTAATCGTTCTTCCTAGTATATTCTTCAGATAAATGAAAAGTAAGTTTCATATAAAAATTATGCTTTAAAAAAAAAACCTATCTTGAATTTAAAAGAAAGAAAAAGTGCTAGAATTCTATTACTTTTCCTTTCTGTAGAACTTCTAATTAAATAGGGAAGACTATTCTTGCTCTTCACGTTTTTTAATTTAAGGACAAAACGTGTTCAGAAATCACAAGTAAATAGTTCATCAATTGAACCTATGAACCTATGAAATAAAAGGAACAAAACAGACAAACAAATAAATAAATAAAGTCATTATGCAGTCTGTACAGATATGTTGGGATTACTCTGCCTTTCTCAGTTTCTCTTTGGTCATTTGGCTGGGACTACTTGGAACTGCAGTCTCAGAATAACAGAATTGGAAGCGACCTTGAAGTTAGTCAACTATCTGTTCAAGCAGGAAACCCCATATTATTCTGGACAAATGGCTATCCAATCTCTTCTTCAAAACCTGTAGCAATGGAGTGCTCACAACTTTTGAAGGCAAGCCATTCCACTGATTGGAATGGTTCTCACTGTCGGGAATTTCTCTTTAGTTCTAGATTGGATTTCTTTTCATCCATTACTTCTTGTCCTGCTTTTAGGTACTTTGGATTGACAGTCTCTTATTTGTGGGAGCCTCTTAGATATTGCAACACTGCTATCTAGACTGACCCTAGTCTTTCTTTTTATCAGGCTAGATATATTCAGTTCCTACAAGTTCTTCGCATGTTTTAGCCTTCAGTCCCATAATCATTTTTTGTTGTTTTCTCTGCACTCTTTCTAGAATCTTAACATATTTTTGAGCTATGGTGATCAAAACTGGACACAATTTTTGAAGTGTGGTCTTACCAAGGCATTATAAATGGGTACTTACACCTTACATGATCTGGATTTTATCCCTGCTTAGAACTGCATTGGCTTTTTTTTTTCAGCCAAAGCAGAATTAATGCTCATATTTAAGTGGTTGATTGAGTTGATTAGGTAGATTGATCGTTGCTTGAAGGGTGACAGTAAGAAAGAAGAGGCAGAGAGGATAGTGTGGCAGTCTGTATTGGTATGCCACTCAAATTCAAGCATCACAGCTTACAGAAGTTAAGAAAAAAGGCACTAGGAAAATCGACAGGTGGGCTGGCACAGAGGCTACGCAGGGGAGGAAGGAAGAAATTTTAAAAAGCTACATTGTTTTTGCCTTACTTGTTCTTTAAAACATCTCCACGTTTAACTCTGCAAAAACTTAAATAGTGCAGCTTTTGCTTAGGCCAGATTATGACCTCTCAAAATTTAAACAACAATGCATTATGTCTATACATGAAGTAAAACATGTTTTTTATTTAATGCATACTTTTTTAAAACTTTCTTTAATAGCAGTTGAGGAATCATATATTTTATCTATGTCTTCTGTTCTTCTTTAGCTGATACGTTTTTTCCACTAAATGTATATGCAGAGTTGATATTCTTTCCACCATTTTAGACTATGACGTGTTTAAAGACATTTTTTAAAAGTTTTTTAACAGAATTGTGAATATGACAGGCATTATCTAGTATTTATTCATGCTCTCATGCTTAATTTAAGAATAGGACCTTGCATTTTGTTTCTGGAGAAGAGTGTGGGAAGGTGGAATTAAGATTGTAAACAAAGAAAAAGTAAGAAAAGTTTGAAATTAAACTTTATGAACTCTGTTTTATAAATAATAAACAAGGTGCAGTTATACAACAATGCATAGTATTTCTTTAGTACATAATAAAAAACAAGCTTGATTTTTTTATTATGCACTAAATGGCCCTACTGTATATCACATCTGACTGACCTGAACGGTTGCGTACATAAACCATATAGTAGCAATCTTCTAATGAGCCGGGGGTGGCACAGCAGGTAGAGTGCTGTATTGCAGGCCACTGAAGCTGACTTGTAGATGAAGGTCAGCGGTTCAAATCTCATCACCGGCTCAAGGTTGACTCAGCCTTCCATCCTTCTGAGGTGGGTAAAATGAGGACTCGGATTGTGGGGGCAATAGCCTAGCTCTGTTTTAAAAAGTGCTATTGGTAACATGTTGTAAGCCGCCCTGAGTCTAAGGAGAAGGGCGGCATAAAAATCAAATAAATAAATAAATAAATAAGGAAGGAAGGAAGGAGAAAGAAAGAAAGAAAGAAAGAAAGAAAGAAAGAAAGAAAGAAAGAAAGAAAGAGATGGACATTATTTCTTTATGTCAGAGTCCATGATAGTGTTTGTACACATAAAGGATTGATAGGGAGATGAATTAAATCGGGATAAGGTATTGTAGAAAGCTCCAGGCAGAGAATTAGAGAATGCTCTTTTGAGAAATTTCAGGGAAAAGACACAGTGATCGAGTTCAAAGCATGCACTAAACATTAACCTCGATTTAACAAATCACAATTGCTGTATTCATTCACTTAATATACTACACCCAAATAAACAAACCATAACATTGTCTTAATGCAGCTATCTGGCTCATACCCAACATGCTAGTACAAAAGTGGCTGGATTTCCACAACCCTGAACTACAAAATATTTAAATATATATTTAGCTCAGTTGAGCATGCTGTGTAAATTCAGCCTCTCCTTTCATCAAAAAAGGTAATCAGCACTGCCCCTCACTTATGCTGATTGTTAGAGCAAGCTGCATTTTCCCTCCAGAAAGGTATGATTCAGTGGTTAATAACCTTGAATAAAGTGAAAGCTGCATTGAGTAGTTTGTAAATAATATCCTTTGGTGCCAGCCTTGCTGTGATTTACTCAGCAATTGTGACTAAAAGAACCTGTCTAGTGATTTTATTTATTTATATTATTTAGGTGACAACGAGCTGATTTCATTATTATTGTGTGTTATTGATTAGGAGAAGCAATATAGTTAATATGTTGGATTAAGAGTGGAGTTACTTAAGGGTGGAATCCTCCCTTGTACACAGAGGCCACATGGGTGACTTAACTTGTCACTGTTTCTCAACCTTGCATGGGAAAGTTGAAAAATAAGACTGAAGAAGGCAAGCACACTACTTCTAAACTGCATGGACATATTCGTGATGTTACCAACATTCAAGAGTGACTTGAAGACACATACACAAATGTGTTTGTATGGTTAGATGGATGGAATT
The DNA here is from genome assembly GCF_031021105.1 of Erythrolamprus reginae. Taxonomy (NCBI): domain Eukaryota; kingdom Metazoa; phylum Chordata; class Lepidosauria; order Squamata; family Dipsadidae; genus Erythrolamprus; species Erythrolamprus reginae. The sequence continues at coordinate 197,911,014 of NC_091952.1, read as the reverse complement.
AGGGTAAAGTGTTGGTTATGACCTATAAAGCCCTTCATGGCACCAGACCAGAATATCTCTGGGACCGCCTTCTGCCGCACGAATCCCAGCGACCAGTTAGGTCTCACAGAGTTGGCCTTCCCCAGGTCCCGTCAACTAAACAATGTCGTTTGGCGGAACCCAGGGGAAGAGCCTTCTCTGTGGCGGCCCCGACCCTTTGAAACCAACTCCCCCCAGATATCAGAGTTGCCCCCACCCTCCTTGCCTTTCGTAAGCTCCTTAAAACCCACCTCTGTCGTCAAGCATGGGGGAATTGAGACTTTCCCTTCCCCCTAGGCTTATAAACTTTATTCATGGTATGTCAGTATGTATGATTGGTTTCTTAAATTGAGGTTTTTAAAATTAACTTAAATATTAGATTTGTTTACATTGTATTATTATTGCTGTTAGCTGCCCCGAGTCTACAGAGAGGGGCGGCATACAAATCTGATTAATAAATAAAATAAATAAATAATAAGAGAACAACATTCAAATACCAAATAAACAGGGCTTGTTCCCTAAGTAACAAGAGATTTATAGTTAAAATATACTTCGTACTATGGCTTAGAGCAGGAGTATAAAACTCACGACTCAGATGCATCACACACTGGCCACACCTGGTTTCACAAAACAGGGAAAAGTCATGATACGTCATGTAATGCTGTTGTGACAACACAAGATTGACACCCCTGGCTTAGAGTATTAATTTTTAAATGAACAGCTCTTCTGTAGGATTCAATCACATTTTTTCCTTGAAAAAGAAGATAAGAATTTATAGCACATCACCGATATAAATTTTTAGCACAGGTCATTCAGAATCTATCTGAACAGTACCCACTATTGTGTGCATTTTGTTCTTTTATATGCAGTGGCATACAGCCAGCAATTTTAGGCATATCAAATCATGAAATATGCCTAATGCTGTGATAAGTAAATTTTAAAGCAGTTTACCACTTCTACCCCAGTAATGGGAAGCATCACCTGTAAAAAAGCTGGTATCCCTATTATTATTAATATTTTTCCTTTAAAATAAATTTCACCATTAATTATTGTTAATGAGTCGTTTGCTTAATAAAGAAGCAAAGTGCTTCTACTTTCATCAAAAAGCAACTTTGCTTACTATTCATAATTTAAACCAACTTGATTTAATATGTCTTCCTCTTGCAACGCTCTCTACAGGGGGCTACCTTTGAAAAGTGTTCGGAAACTTTACATCATGCAGAATGTGGCTGCGAGAGCTATCATGGGCTTTCCTAAATATGCCCATGTCTCATCAACACTCCGCGACCTGCATTGGCTGTCAATCCGTTTCCGGTCACAATTCAAAGTGTTGGTTAGACCTATAAAGCCCTGCATGGCATTGGACCAGAATACCTTCGGGACCGCCTTCTGCCACACGAATCCCAGCAACCGATTAGATCCCACAGAGTTGGCCTTCTCCAGGTCCCATCGACAAAACAATGTCGTCTGTTGGGACCTAGGGGAAGAGCCTCTCTGTGGCGGCCCCAGCCCTCTGGAATCAACTCCCCCCGGAGATTAGGACTGCCCCCACCCTCCTTGCCTTTCGCAAACTTCTGAAAACCCAGCTATGTCGCCAGGCTTGGGGAAATTGACATACCCCTAGCTCTTCCATTTCATGTATGGTTTGTTTGGATTGTATGACTGTTTTATAATGGATTTTTTAATAATTGTTTTTAATATTAGATTTGTATTTCTGTATTATTTGTTGTGAGTTGCTCTAAGTCTTTGGAGAGGGGCGGCATACAAGTCTAATAAATTATTATTATTAATTATTAATTATTCAATATTTTAGCATCCTAGTGCTGTGTTTAAAAAAGGCCAGCATATTCGATTTAATAATATTGGTAAGAAAGGGGCATTTTTTATTTGAAAGCATCTTCATCTTCAGGTCAAAATATTCATCCAATTAAAAATGTGGTATGAACAAAAAAAGAGCAATAACAATTACTCTTCCATATGAAGATTGTTCCAAATCACTAATGATCTCTGAATTGGTATGGAGACCTTCAGAGTCAAGTAGATTTTGCAGATCCCCCCCCCCCATTTCTAGAATATTCAAAAGGATTTATACCCATAAGCATTTATAAGAAATGTTGGGTGCAAAGTATTTTAAATCTATGACAGTTCTTTGGAATAAAAACATAAGTATACAAAATGATGGAAAAATTCAGTTTTAAGTCTAAAGCAATTGTTTGAAATTTGAATCAGATTATTTCAAATTCAAATTGGTTTGTTTTGCACACCATACTATATATATTTAATTATCATCAGATAGTGCCTAGAAATTGGTACATTACGTTAAGGACCTTTACAATTTATTAAAATTTTATTTGTTTTTTAATTTGATTCTGTTTTCTTTATAAAGGAATATTTAATAATGGAACTGCTGGATCATTTGTTAGACTGAAAAAAGGTTTTTCATTTGGGATTATCTTATATTTATATATATCAAGTTCTCAGCCTCAAAGGTCTTGCTAATAATGGAAGGAATAGGGCAAGCTTAAAACTCAGTTAAATTTAACCTTTTTTAAAATAAGGCTTTTAAAATTTTACATTAAGGAATGTTTTCTGTGAACTCCGGATAATCTTAAAATATATTTAGGGGGTCACACATAACAGGCCTACTTCATTTGTGTGCATTTTATAAGACAGTTTTAAGCAGCTTCTCAGGTCATATGGTTATATTTGTATTATTGTGAATTGAAAATCTGCCCAACCATAAGAGTTCCTGGAGTAAATTAAAAACTTATTAGAAGAATAAAAGTAACCTTTTAATCTAAAACTAATAAATGTACAAATGTACCCTATAAATGTACCCTATCGTCCTGCCATCATTCATGTCATCCTTTTCCTCCCACATAATAATAATAATAATAATAATAATAATAATAATAATAATAATAATAATAATAATAATAATAATTTATTGGACTTTTACTTGTTGCTTGTATCCTAAGATTTTTATTAATATTGATTGTTTCTTCATTGCTTATTTGACCCCTATGACAATCATTAAGTGTTGTACCACATGATTCTTGACAAATGTCTCTTTTTCTTTTATGTACGCTGAGAGCATATGCACCAAGACAAATTCCTTGTATGTCCAATCATACTTGGCCAATAAAGAATTCTAAATCTAAAAAACAGGAGATGAAATATAGATTTCCATAGTCATAATTGCAAGATAATATAGACATTTAAATAAAATAAAAAACAAAATTATCAAAACTTTTTTAAAAAATCTGGAAGAAAATCAATATCTTAGCTTTCTGAAAAACATAAGGCAGCAGAAAAGCACCTGTAGAAAGATTAGAGAGAAAGAATTTGGCCAGAAGTCCTAGAAAATTTTTTTCTCTTTGATATACTTCTACCTAACTTCATTTGGCAGAACTACCCAAAGGAGGTCCATGATTGATGACCAAAGTGCCTGAAAGGAAGTCATCCTTAAGAGCAGAAATAGAAATACTGCATCTAAGCTCCAGAATCCTGCAAAGTTAAACATCTCCAGGGCTTAGAAAGGGAGATGAAAATTATACCATGAAGAATAAATGCTTCCTCTTTCACACAGAGAGGGTGTCCAATCCCATATTGGCTGTGGGTAGTTTAGGATTTGCAATTTAATCACATTCAAAAATAATATTAATAACAATAGGCTTAACTTTTATAATTCAATTTATCTCAAAGGCACCAGGTTGAGGATGCTTATTTTACAAGCGGTAATATAATTGCTCTCACTCACTCCATCTCTTTTGTTCATTTTGATTTTGTAAATATTCAACATTCCTAAATCAATCTATCTGCCTTTGCTTCTGGCTGCCTCTGCTTGAAGGTTTATGAAGATTGTATTTGTCAAGGAGAGAGATTTAACATATTAGGGCTATGCAAATCTAAAAAGTCATTCAAATAGTTTTGTGACAGCAAACACCGCACCTCTCACTTGTTTATTAAAGCATCCGTTCTTGTGCTTAGGTTTCTACGCGAGCTCTCTTAAGAGCCCTATTAACTTGAATGAAGTGACTGCTTTAATCAGGCTCATACAGAAAAATGGAAAGAAAAGGACTGTTTTAATAAATTGGAGAGAGTTGCTTTCTTTTGGGTGATCGGGAGCACTTCTTCTAAATCATTTTTATAAGAGCATATCTCTAATTAATATTTTATGTTACGATAGTTTCTAAATTCTAATAGTCTATCACCTAATAATTGTGTGAGTTTCTCTGTAATATTTCTGTTGCTGCACATTCTTTCCCTTAATGTGTCATTCCTTCCCCTGCCTTTTTTTTAAAAACAGAGTTTCTTTGAAGGACAGTCTGCACCTTGGGACTCGGCTAAGAAAGATGAGAACCGCATGAAGAATAGATATGGGAATATCATTGCATGTAAGTGTTGACAGTATAATTGTACTACTGTGCAAATTCCTTTTAGTAACTGACAACACTGCCCAGTGATATGTAGCAGTATGTATATGGAGCTCTACTTATTATAATGAATGAATGAATGCTTAAGAATTCAAAAAACAGCAAAACAAAGGAATTAACAAGCCTTTGTGGTTAGAATACCGATATCAACTGTGGCACTCAGTGAGTAGCACTGTATCTCTATCCTAGCTCTAAAAGGATGTGGATGAAATTGGGGAAAATGAAGTATATTATGGCTACTTTATCTCCGGGACCGCCTTCTGCCGCACGAATCCCAGCGACCGATTAGGTCCCACAGAGTGGGCCTTCTCCAGGTCCCGTCAACTAAACAATGTCGTTTGGCGTGACCCAGGGGAAGAGCCTTCTCTGCGGCGGCCCCAGCCCTCTGGAACCAACTCCCCCCAGAGATCAGAATTGCCCCCACCCTCCTCGCCTTTCGTAAGCTCCTTAAAACCCACCTCTGCCATCAGGCATCGGGGAACTGAGATATTCTTTCCCTCTAGGCTGCTACAATTTATGGATGGTATGTTTGTATGTATCATTGGTTTTTATAATAAGGGTTTTTAGCTGTGTTAGTATTGGATTGTCGCATGTTGTTTTTACCACTGTTGTTAGCCCCCCCGAGTCTACGGAGAGGGGTGGCATACAAATCCAATAAATAATAATAATAATAATAATACTTCTGTTGCATCCTATAATTGTCTTTATATTTGTACAGATATTTTGTGTTATCTGCCAATAACATGGAAATGATATGCTTACTTAGTACATATAGAAACATGCCCCTCACCAATATACTGTAATGTTATTGTAAGCATCCATTATCCCTTTTTTCCATAAATACACTAAATAGCTAAGGGAACTTCTTGTCTAAATCCCTGAACAATCAGAACATTTTCTAAATCAGCACAATAATGCTTTTTTCATTCAGCATTTCTTAATTACTCTAGTGTGGAAATAAAATTGGTCTGCACATCTTCCAGGTGAACTGTACTTTCTAAATTTTGCTCATTGTCATAGCCTTTACTCCAGCTTGGTGGCCTGGAAGGGGGGCATGTGAGTGACAGGTGCACATGCATGCACACAGCTCCATTTGGAACACGAGTGGAGGGTGCTTGTGGTTGCACGTGAATCTTCACTCGTGCAAGTGGCAGGCACTGGTGCTCTTATACAAAGCTCCTCTTGTGCGAGTGGAGGGCGACCGGATTTTTGAGCGTAAGCACAAGAGCCCTCTACTTGCACAAGTGGCGTTTCCAATAATTCAATCCTGCAGATACTGTCTCTAGAACTCTTTATTTCAGTTTCATCTCAGATCATTTCATTATTTTTATTTCTAATTCCATTCACTATGCAGGAGACTCCATCAACATTGCTTTTCAATCGCCTCTTTTAACCATTTCTTGGCCTCTTTGGACTCCTTGGATAGAATCACAATATCTGTTTTCTCTATACACATTGTACAGTATCTTTCTCTCTTCATTTCTTGCAACAAGCTTTCTCTTATACTTTCAGTCTCTTTCAATTTGTCCACAAAACAAACTATATCATCCTTCCCATTAATGTAATTCACAGACTTCTGTGAGTTTGTAACATAATTTTCCACTGTATTTCAAAACTGCTTCCATATTTCCTTATAACTACTGTCTGTTCACTCTGTTGGGAAGCAAATATCTCTTCTGATACTTTTTAAAATTTTGATTCATGCTTTTTCTTCTTGCAGTTATTTTACTTTCACTGCTTGTTTGTTTCGAGGATTTTTTTGAACTTCATTTCTTTTTTCCCAAGGTCTTTGGTAATACCAAAAATGGTTTATCCCACATTCAGAACCTGTCATCCCTTTTATATCCTTCACTAACTCACCAACCCTTTTTCATCTAAACAATCAAAAACTGCTTTTAGATTTATGTTCACTCTCATATCATGTGTAAAATACAACTGAAAGGGAATTTGATATGAGTTGATAGAATTATGAATTATATGTAGTAAACAAAAATGAAAAGTCATAATACTAAATCAATGGACTAATAGGAAAATAAGCATGTTTTCCTTGGCAATATATCAGTAATTGTGCATTTAATTGCTGCAGGATTTTAAGATTGCTTAATCAAATTAAAATAAAATAAAATCACTATAGTATTTTAAATGAATTATACTATAATTTAAATCATTTTAAAAAAAATTACACTATAATTTAAATGAATTACATAAATCATGGACTTTTTTATTCCTTATAAATTGAAGAAACTAACGGTAATTAATGGAGTTACTATTTTAAATATATATAAAAATTATATTGATATTTCTTTTAAATTCTAATTTTGTAGTCATCTTACTACTTACTTGAATAGAAAGTTGGATATAAATCAAATAAAACATTCAAATAATGTTGTCTGATGTTAGAAAGATTTGTTAAGGACCACTTAGGACTTCCAGTCCTATCTAGATATTAAAATTAAATTAATACATTATCCTCAGTATTTTTTGGCAAATATCAGTTGCAGTATGGCTTCTCAAATATTTAAAATTAATGTATCCATATTAATGATCTAAAGCAGTGATGGTGAACCTTTTTGTTTCATGACAAAAATGACAGCATATGTGTGCTAGCATGCACACGTGTGCTAGCACCCATAGTGCAAAATGCCCCCCCACATGTGCATGCAACCCCCACACTCGTGGAGGTGCAAAGTCAACCACAGCTGGCACAAAACCTTAGCATGACCCCCACCATGCCTGCCGCCAAGTTATTCGAGCAGGGGAAGGAGCAGAGGACAAGGCGTGTGGTCACCCAGCTAGTAAATGCTGCCCATGCACCTGAGCTGGCTCCTAGCGTTCCTGGTGCACAGCCCCATTACCCCAGAAAAGCACTGGCAGCTTCAGGGAGAAGGGCAAGAGCTACATCACCCTCCTCCCAGGATTCCCTCACACACCCCATCATCTTCTTATCCGCCTTTGCTGCTGCTTTCATGAGCACATGCGCTTGACTTATTTTGAAACACAAACCAAAACACAAGAGGGTGAGGGCGGTTAAGCCAGCACTCACAAAACCTGGGACAGGCGAGTGAGGAGGCCACCCTGGGTGGTCTCCACCTTACTGGCCATGGGTGCTTTGGCAGCGTGTCTCCCCATCTCAGGAGGGAACCTGACAATGACTCAGCTTTTAGGCTCCCTTCTACTGGGGGGAGGAGGAGGACAGTAGTACAGGCACAGCTCTGGCTCCGTTTTCAGGCCAGCCAATGCCTCCCCTTCCCTTCGACACCAATGAACATCCGTCATTTCAGCCAAAATGGAGTTTGTGTATCACTCCCTCGCAGACAGACTCCAGCCTTGTTTACATGCCAGCCTCTTACCTCCAGAACACCAAAAGTCCACTGACCAATGTGTGCATGTGCATTGGAGCTGATATAGGGCAATGCCTCACATGCCCTTGGATGTGACTCTGTGGCATATGCAAGTGGCACGCATGCCATAGATTTCCCATCGTATATTCAGATTAACTAATAAAGATAAAAACTGTTGAAAATAAAAGTTGATGATACAAAGGAGTAGTCAGCCTTTGAATATTAATCTCAGATAAGCTGTTCATAAGGAAGCGGTAACAGGACTTTCTTTCCATATTAAGTTATTACTGCCCCCAATCTCATCTCTGTTGTGAGTGCTCCTTGTCCACCTCAGGTCATGTCTGATTCTGAAGAGGATTAGCCAGGCCCCTCTGGGTACCTTGGGTTAGGGGGGCTGCCAGAGGAAGCTGAGAGTGAGGCAGAAAGTGACTGGGGAGAGCCTGAGGGGCTGATGTGACATTGGGAGATTGGCCTCAATCAGACAGTGGGGAAGACATGTTAGTAGAAAATAGTTGGATAAACCTTCACTATAGAAGAATGGCCAGAAGGCGAGAGGAGATCCAGAGTAAAAGGTATTAAATCACAGCCTTAGCTCTTTGAGGTGTGATGGCACTTCCAGGCAATATACAGGAATGGGGTTGTGGGAAATGGGGCATGGATCGTCAACGTTTGTTCCATGTAAGAGACGAGAAACTGGGGTGTGCTTGAAAACAAGTTCTAAAATCATGACTTCTGCCTCAAAAGACAATCTGTGTTGGAGAGTTGTGTTAGGAAAAGTCTTCAGGGAGCTAATGTTTATGTTTTGAGTAATGAATGGGTGTTATCTAAGGGGTGTAGATAAAGGCTGAGTTTGGTGCGTTTCCCAAATCCAGATCAAAGCTGGCTCTAAATGAGATAGAATCTGCTTCTAACCCTGCAAACCCTGCGTTTGCATTAATATATTTTCTGGAGTTTTAATAAAGAATGGGTTTTATTATCAAAGAAGTGATTTCCCGGAGATTGGAATTTATCAGAAGCCTGCAAAACAGAACATTCTCTAGCCAGTGTGTGTGTATATTTCTGTATGTCAGGAACCTAGTATGTACATTACAAATACATACTGTGTATACACAAAGACAATATGGGATAGAAAATAAATTTAATCAGGTGTTATTAATTCCGGGGCTTGCCTTTTTGGAACGTGGGTATATAAATTATGCCTGCCTGCCTACCTATGCATCCATCCATCTATTTAATTAACTAACTAACTAACTAACTAACTAACTAACTAACTAACTAACTAACTAACTAACTAACTAACTAACTAATTAACTATCAACACATAAATGTAACAAAACAGAAGTTGGGAAGCATACTTTGAAAGAAAGAACAACTGGCAATTGCCTGAATTTTTGTCTATATTTGTCATTCATTTCTATATACATTTCAATTTATGTCTATCTTTTTCAATGCATTTTTTCTTTTTCAAAATTCCCGATGAAAAGAAGATTTAAAGAATGAAAAAAATAGGATACAGTCTGCATATTTTATACTGTATATGAAGAGCTTGACTAACACATCATTTCAAGAACAGAACAGCCATGTCTAGCAATGTCATTTATTATTGTCTGCTTCCTATTTTTTCCATATCCCATCTTTTTTTCTAATAAAACAATATTTGTGTGGTATGTACAAGTGGAATACTAATTCAGGAAACTCTCAAAACATTTTCGTGAGATATTGTAATGAAAGAAATGCTGTGATCTACAAAAATGAAGAAATAAAAAAATAGTAAGAATTAGTAAATGATGGGCTTTTAACATTATCTGAAGGAGAGGTCAACCTACAAATTACAATTAATTTAGCAGTTCATCTAAGATCTGTTATAAAGTAATCTTTTAGTACGGTATGTGCATACATAAAATTGGATATTTTTTTCTCCTTGCATAGAATATTCTGCATTTGATCAAACTCTCAACTCAAAAAGGAAGCGTAATGTAACTTAATTTGTGTTCATATAGAAGCAAAACCAGGTTTTTAAAATTAATATTAGGGATCAAAATATATATTTACAAGTAAGTTGGAATTTCTTCCAATAAAAATATTGGAATTCCTTCCAATACAAATAATCGGTGTTATTTTATGACTACTGAGCAGAATACAAATTATTTAATTTATTTTTGTGCTGTTTTTTTTAGATGATCACTCTCGAGTGAGACTGCAGCCTATTGAAGGGGATTTAAATTCAGACTATATCAATGGAAATTATATTGATGTAAGTATACTATTATAATAAAAGTAACTGATCAAATGTTATTTGTTTAATGCCTTTTAAACTAGATAATACATATAGAACTACCAAAGATTTGTTTGTATGAAAATTAAATAGTTCATTTCCTAAAATTGTTGCATTATGGAATAAAAAGTTCTCAATAATTTTATCTGGCTACTTTTTCTCCTAAGTTTTATATGTCCCTGCCCCCCTCTCAAAACATTCATTACCGTTTTTTGTTAAATCTTCGGATACAGTAATTCCCATTTTAAGAAGAAGCTATTTGCAAGATTAACGTGATCAAACTGCATCATTTTTAATGCAGTGGCTTGCAATCTTTCTTCATCTACTTTTAAGCAACCTTCAGAATGGGATCTGCATCTGTTAACTAGAACTTCTGATGCAAGCAAGACATCTCATGAAATATGTATATTGATTAATTATTTAAGATTGCTTCTTTGTTCATCCTGTATCATGTTAACTTAATGTTTTACATTAGAATAAATTCTTTAAGAAACAGTAGGTGGAGGGACTCAGTGAATCAAAAGTTGGAGTGAATATTAAGAAATAATGCCATTTTAACTCTCAGCCTACAAAGTGATTCAAAAATTTTTGCATATAAGGTGTTGTTCCAAAATATAATAATCTGAATGTATATTTTATTTTGACTTTTTATACATTAGAGACTCCTTCATATCATTTTTCTTAAATTGACACTTTGATGGTACCTTAACATACACACTAGTGTAATATATACAAGGTGTACCACATTCACGCTACAAAGACCTATGAACTTGAAACATTAAGTACAGTAAGATTTTATCTGAAAAAAAAAATTAATAAAACATTGTGAATGGCCTATGGGGCTTGATTTTTGGTACATCCTATATATTTCTGAATATTGATATTTACACTAGGCGGGCTTATTTCACTTTTAATTAAACAGTCTCAACATTACTGTTTATGTTGGGTGCATATTCTAAGACATTGCTACAACTTCACTCATAGCAGATAATTCATAATCATGTGGCACCATTGCTTACCATTCACCATTGCATTTGTACCTGACTATTTGTTACTAATCTGCAAGACTTTTGCAAACAAGATTTCAAGAAAGCTTATGGAAACATCAGCCTTCTCATAGTATTGTTGTTGACTGGCAGAGATAGTTGATTGCTTCTTAGTGGTTGAGCAGAAATTGACTGAGACATCTCTGTTTGGTTATTGATCATTATGCAAGCAGTACAGGCTCACAGAAAAGGGTGCTGGTTAGTATGATAGTCAATAAACTATGTTTGATTTCAAGTGGGAAATTAGTCAACTCAGGTAATGGAAAAACTGGGCATCTGAAAGCACCCTAATTGTACTTAGAAGATATCCGCTGAAATCATGGCTAATTATAAAGTCCATTTATTTATTATTTATTTGTTGTGTGCTGCCCAGAGTCCCAGGAGTAGGGTGGCATAGAAATCTAATTAATAATAATGATGATGATGATGATGATGATTATTATTATTATTATTATTATTATTATTTATCAAATATTACTGAGTCTGGATCCAGTTTTGAACTAATTTGTTTGAAGCTAAATTGTAATTCAATTATTACTTCAATAATTTACTTACCAAGATAAGATGTAGTGCTTCAGGTAAATCATAATACATTATTTAATGTTTCTTGACTGTTTTCTCCTTATTGTATAACACTAAAGTTACTCTAATAATAAGACAATTAATATAATTTAGAGTATTTTTAGTAAATTATTGATGGTAAATCACTTTAAATCACTCCATTTATTGGCAACTCATATATACAGTATATTAATCTTTGTATAAATATTTTTACGTTTTCTTCTATTTTGTCACACAAATAAAAATCCCTGTGCAAAATAATTAAAGGAAAATTTAGAAAGTTTTTCAGATGCTATTACAGTATATGTATTTTGTCATTTCTGTCATGTTACTAATTATGAATACTATCATTAAATCCTTGCTGCTTTGGTTGGATCCATACATTTATATATGCTATATTTTATTATTATTATTATTATTATTATTATTATTATTATTATTATACTTGTATCCTGTATTTTTCATTTATATTTTAAATCAGTTTTAAAACTAATATGGATATTATAATTACGTGGATATATGTTCAAAATATGGGAAAGCTAGTAAAATAATATTTTTTAAAATACAAAATATAATGTCTTCTAGACCCAAATAAATGTCAATTATTTGGTGTTATCAAAAATCTAAATTATTAAAATTGTCTGCTCATACAATATATATACTGTATAATGTTTATGATTTAGGAAAAATATATAAATTGTTTTATCTTTTTCCCCCAACTTGAATAACCAATCCAAGTGCATGCATTCAGTACAATGATTTTTCCACTTGTGAATTATGACAATTTGAAAACATTTCATAAGGATTGAGTTGCAAAAGGATTGTGAACATCTACCGTGTTTCCCCAAAAATGAGACCCTGTCTTATATTTTTTTGAACCCTGAAATAAGTGCTTGGCCTTATTGCCTTGCACTCAAAAGCCTGATTGGGCTTATATCAGATGACTTATTTTGGGGAAAACAGAGTAGTAAGATACTGTTGTGAATAACATTTCAGTCAGTAATTCTAACTTGCATATTCATTGTGTGCAAGATAATAAAAATGACCTTTAGGTAGACCAGATTTTAGTTATATATTCATTTGCTGTTATATATGCACTTGTAATTATGCAATTACATAAATTACAAAACTATATGTAGATATACAGTCTGAAGCATATATTTTCTGCTTCAAAAACATTTAATGTATTCAAAAAATGGGATGCAAAGGAGAGTTTATGTTTAGTGATACACAATTAATCTTCTTGTTAGTACAGTGCATATAAACATCCTTTATATTCTGATTGTGAAGATTGTCCAGTATGATAGATCATTATATCATTTACATATTTCTAAGCTGCAATGGTAGATACTAAAATATTACTATGCACAGTTCCACTGACAAATGTTAATTTTAATATTTTTCACATTGAGGTCACATTTACTACCAAATTTAAAATAATGCTTACTACTAAGATCCCTAGAGGTTTATACTAAAATAATTTCTATATGATATTGTTTATATTTATCATCTTGTACATGTGATAAAGCTAGTCACAAAATATTTGAAATATTTCAGGGCTATCATCGACCAAATCACTATATTGCTACTCAAGGTAAGTTTACCGTACATTTATGATTTATTTATTCAAGTTTGTTTTTCTTTTAAAATAATTAACATCCCTGTGAATATTTTACATTCATTTAAATTATAGTAAATAATAACATTTTAAACTTACAGTTCATCAAGTGTCCTAATTTTTAAACATTACACTCCCATATGAAAATGTTTTATTAAAGAAAAATATCATGGGGGATTTAGGCAAACTAATATTACAGTTGATATTTAGAAGCAAAGTCTTTGGTGCTCTCTGAGCTTGGTTGTTTTTCTTGCATATGTTTCATTACCCAACTAGGTTACATAATCAGTGCTAGAAGGGAGTGGTGTTTGCACTGATGAAGTTTTCTAGTTGGGTAATGAAATGATTGAACGAAAACAATCAACATCAGAGAGCAACAATTCCACAGCACAATCCCATTTGAAGGTGGTACATTCTTGTAGTTTAGAGAATAAAGCATAATAGATCAAACTTGCAGGTGAATAGCCAGGAGAGAGAGAGAGATATCTTGAATTTACCAGAGTAGTCTCTGTTCTTTTATTATGTAATAAAAAGAGATATCCTAGTACTTTGTAATGAGCAGATAGCATTATTTCTACTTTCTGTTAGACTGTGCTACTCAAAATGATAATTGTGCTTCAGGGATTAGTTGAGATACAGCTGTCTCAGAAGCATTCTGTATTCAAAGATACAAACCATGAAATTGATTGATTGATTGATTACCCAATTTCACCATTGTTAAATACAACTGTTCAGTCTTGTAGCCCCAGTACATTCCTTAGCATTTTTCTCTTGCTTACATCTAGAGAGGGGGGGGGGGAGGGAGAACTTTTAAAGATGACAAAAGTATTTAACAAACACCACAATTTCAGGAATTTGCAAAATTAAAGATACACAAGAGGCTTGTTTACATATGTGAAAACATTTTATAAATTCATTTAAATTCAAGTCTTTGTTATTGAAAACAACTGTTAACATCTGTAGAGATTTCTTTATTCCCTTGAAAAGATCTGCTTTACACTTTTATTAAATTAATGCTGTCTGGTTCTTTAATGAGTTTATGTAATAAAGACAACTGGTTCCCAGAAAAATAGAGTTTCCATCTCCTCCCACAGAAAATGAATAAAATATGGGGTATTTTTCAAAAACAATTGTATTTATAAGCTAGTGTTGCCATTAGCTGTATCATTCTGTCTACTAACAATTTATTTCATTTGCAGGTATTAATAGTCAGTTTTATCCCAACTAAAAAGGGAAAAAAACTCTGATTCTTAAACAAAATTGGGACAAGTTTATACAAAGCACTTTAGTTTAATTCAGATCAATCACCCCACAAAGACTTACAATGGGGACATAAGTATATTTAGTGTTGATCAGTTTAGTAAAACATGTGTATTAAAGTTGAGTGGTTTAATTAACCCTCAAAATTTAGTAATAGAGCATGACCTTCAGCCATCTTTTTTCTTACAAGTAAATTCTTATTTAGACATTAGAAAGAGTTGTACTTCATTCATAGAGACAATAATGAAACATTAATTTTGTAGAAATGTGCTTAGTGCAAAAAATACTTAGTGAAAAATCAAAATTTTATCTAATTGTGGCCCTCTTAAAATCATACAGTTGAAATTCAATGGAAATGAAGGGGGGGTACTGTGTCTAGTTGTTTTGGCTTGCAATATAGTGAGTTCTAAAATTCTTTGCTACCAGTTCATGCATGCGCACAACACTCCTTCATATGTGCAGAAGAGTCCCAGATGGGTGGGTGGAGCCTTCAGCCTCCGGCGCCACCAATTCCTAGAACCGAGCAACCTACTACTGATGCAATGCCCTATACCAGTGATGGCAAACCTTTTTCTCCTCGGGTGCCGAAAGAGTGTGTATGCATCCTATCGCACATGCATGAGTGCCCATACCCATAATTTAATGACTGGGGAGGGCGAAAACAGCTTTCCACGCCCCCCGGAGGCCCTCTGGAGGTCGAAAACGGCCTGTTTCCCAACTTCTGGTGGGCCTAGTAGACTTCGTATTTTGCCCTTCCCAGACTCCAAAGGCTTCCCTGGAATCAGGGGAGGATAAAAACTCCCTCCCCCATCCTCCTGGATTCTCTGTGCGAGCCAAAAATCACATGGCCAGCACACACATGCACGTTGGAGCTGAGCTAGGGCAACGGCTTTCGTGCCCGCAGATATGGTTACTCGTGCCATCTGTGGCACCCGTGCCATAGATTTGTCATCACTGCCCTATATCATAGCAGTGTCCTGGGAGGAGGAGTTCAAACAGTTTATAATAGTATGTGAAGGGTCTGAAGTTATTTTCTCCATCATCCTACTGAGCCATATACTGTGTGTCTGTGTTTGTGTCTGTATGTGTAATATATGGCTTTTAATCGTCCTTGCCCAAGGTTTTTAATTTCTCAGTGTGTTAAAATTTTGTTCAACCTCGAAGTAAAATTCTATATTCATACAGTATTTCTAAGATTCTTTCTAAGAGAATCAAAACCAATTCTATTACTTTAATCATTGGGTGACTTCATTTTATTTATGTGATTAACCTAATAAGATACTTAATTTTGTTTTGTTCTATTTGTATATAATCTGAAGACCTATCTATCATTTAACAAGAAGTGCATTGTTGCACTTGACCTTTACTTGGCCAGTGTAAAAGCTAAAATTGATTTTGTTTTATTTATATTTGAATTAATTTTGTAATTACATGATCATTCATCAGTTAGGTTTTTAACAATTCTTCATTTGTGTTATGTTAAAATTATATTTGATCACATTTTTGAAGTCTGATAATAGCATCCGAGATGTTAGGGTGGTAGTGCCTCTGGATCATCAGTTTCTGTACCTCTGTCCAAATGTTTTAGATTGCAGATCAGTTACTCAAGTTGTAAAAAAAAAGCCATTCTAAATGTATGCAACTTTTTTAAATTATTGGATATTTTTCATATAATGAGAAAAACCAGGATTATTATTAATCATCCTCATCATTAAGCATATAATAGAATTATAATTTGATTTAAATAATGACATGAAATAATTAAATTATTTAAACAGAAATATGATGAAATGTTTCTCCATTATGATACCGTGTTTCCCCGAAAATAAGACAGCATCTTATATTAATTTTTGCTCCCAAAGATGTGCTACGTCTTACTTTCAGGGGATGTCTTTTTTTCCCCCCAATTAATTGTATCCTGTATCCTGCTGCAACAAAAATGCATCCAAACACACAGCCGCATGTTGGATGCGTATTGGATGTGTTTTAAAACTAATTGATCCAGCGTTTGGGGATGCAATTTATGGACAGCAGTGTTATATATGTCCTGTTCAGGAATGTTGCGAAACAGAAGGTCTCCTATGTCTTACTTTCAGGGGATGCCTTATATTAGGCAATTCTATGAAACCTCTCCTATGTCTTACTTTCGGGGGTGACTTATTTTCGGGGAAACAGGGTATAATTTTAACCATGAGATCCATTAGTCCATACTTTGGTTCTGTTTTTCAACCATGCATTATTTTAATAAGTGATAAGACATAATTATTTTAAGGACTTCTTAAATTAACAGTTTTTACCTTTGCTCAGCTCTCTATTCATCCTCATTAGAAACTAACCATAAATATCCTAAGGTTGCATTAAGCGTATTTCATACAAATAATGTTCAAGCTTAATGATACTTAATAAACCACAAAAATAAAACAAGCAGTATCTCCTGTAACAGGAGCATATCTCACTTTTAGCAGCATAATTATAGTTTAAAATTCTCTTTAATGTCCTTCATGCTTATTTCCTCCCATTTTAATTAGTGTCTGAATATGCTGTGAAATCTTTGTAGGACTAATCATTTAGATCATAAGGCCCACCAATCACTTTACCAAAGAGCTAAATGTCGTTTAATAGAAAGAAAAAAGGTATTTTTTCTTTTTTTCTATATAATTTCATTGAAAATTACATTGGACAGACAAAACTAATACAGATTGTGATAGTAAAATAATATTTTATAAAAAATTAAAAAGTAAAAATATTGTGAAGAAAAAAACAAAAAAGATAGAGAAAGAAAATAAAGTAACTTCCCCCCCCCCTTCAACCAAACAAGTACACGTACTCCTAAAGGACTTATAAGTTCATTTAGTGACCACTCAGTTACAACAGCAGTGAAAAAGTGACTTATGATCATTTTTCACACTGTGTTGCAGCATCCCCCATGGCCACATGATCAAAATTCAGATGACAAATGACCCTCTTCCGTTATAACTCTTATATATAAAGTATCATCATCTAGTCCTAGTCAGGAAAAAAATGGTTGAAGATTGCCAGAATTAGCAACCTATCTATTTCAACTAGGCTAAATAAACCAATTTTATATTTTTTTCCCTTTGCTAACAAATAATGTCCAAACATGGGACAGCCACAATGTTACTGCTTCTATAAGGACAGCTTCAGTTTGCCACATCCTCATTGAAAATCTCCAAAAGATCAATTTTTCTGAAAATGAAATATATATTATTACATTTACTATTTATAGTATTAAAGAAATAATTTATACTGTACTTGTTTATAAGAGTTGTGATGGCGCACAATGCAATATTACAGGTTAATTCTGCTGACTGCCAGCAGTTCAATTCTCATCAGTTCAAGGTTGACTGAGGCTTCCATCTTGCTGAGATCAGTAAAATGACAACCAGATTGTTGGGGGCAATATGCTAATTCTGTAAACCACTTAGAGGGTGTTATAAAGCACTAAGAAGTGGTATATAAGTCTAGGCGCTGAACTATGGCAAACTGACCAAGAATAATTGTTTTGGGGAATGCTTTTAGCCCATTATAGAAGCATTTTTTAATCACACAAAATACCATCACTACTTATTTATGTACTTATTTATTTATTTGTAAATTCTAATAGACGCCCATTGTTTCGCACACTAACTCTAAGCGGTATACAATATTAAAAGCTATTTTTATGTCATTTTAAATACAATATTATAAAAAAAATCAGTCTAGCTAAAAAGATGACAAAGGATTATGATAAGAAATTGACCTCACTTGGGGGGCAGGGAGAGATATTCCAAAGGAAAGACGCAATGACAAACTTTTGTACAACTCCTACTGAAACTAAGGTTTAGGGAGATAATTCTAGCAGTTCCATAGTCTAATATGCAAAGAAATTAAATTAGTATAATTAAATCAAGATTTTGATTTTGTTAAAATTCAGTCTTGAGGAATGTTCTTTTTTCAGTGTGTAAAATACAAGTTCTTTCAGACATTATCTTTACATTTAAATTATATAAGAAAATTTAATAAGAAAAACACATAGAATGGATATTTTAAAATCTCAAATGTTGAAATTATGCCTGGTTGAAATAAAGTATACTGTTCACAATAATTAGCCAGTCAGAATACTGGGTTAATAATCCACAGTTTTGAATACTAATTGACTCACATGCTGTGGAAACTACCCACAGAGATCTTGCATTAACAGTTTTAACATTCCATAAGGTTACATTAAGAAGAATCGCATTTCTGAACTTTTAATTAAATGACTTAGATTCTGTTATTTTGGTTACTGTGTCATGTATTTTTTGGCTTCAGAAAATCAAATGACATTTTGAGCTCTGTTTCTAATGTATTTTGTTGGCAGCTGCAATTCGAAGTTGCAATTCGACACACTAAGTATCATAATTTTATAATCCTTTTTAGAAAGGTTGTTGAAAAGGTGGAGGCGCTCCAGCTCCAACAGTCCTTGGATGAAGCTGATTATATGGGCCCTCAACAGTCCAGTTTTAGGCCTGGCTACAGCACAGAAACTGCTTTGGTTGCGCTGACGGATGATCTCTGGTGGGCCCAGGATAGGGGTCACTCCTCTATCCTGGTGCTTCTTGACCTCAGCAGCTTTTGATACCATCGAACATGGTATCCTTCTGTGCCGACTAGAGAGGTTGGTAGTGCGAGGCACCGTTATACAGTGGTTCGACTCTTACCTCTCTGGTCAGTTGCAGTTGGTGTTGTCAGGAGGTCAGAAGTCTATTCCTAGGCTCCTCCTCTCTGGCATGTCTCAGGGGTCAGTCCTCTCTCCCCTGCTGTTTAAGATTTACATGAAACCGTTGGGTGAAATCATCCGATGACATGGGGTGAGTTATCATCAGTATGCTGATGATACTTGGTTATACATCCCCACCCCGTGTCATTTCAGTGTTGCAATGAAAGTGAAGTGCCGGTGTTTGGAGGCTGTTACGGTTTGGATGGGTGTTAACAGGCTGCCTGAGACTCAACCCTGACAAGTTGGCTGTGGGTCTTGCCTCCCAAGGACAATCCCATCTGTCGTCCATTGCATGGGGAGGAACTTTTGACCCCTCAGAGAGGGTCCGCAACTTGGTCATCCTCCTTGAGCTGAGCTTAGATTACCACCTCTCTGCTGTGGCAAGAGAGATGTTTGCCCAGGTTCATCTGGTACACCAATTGTGCCGCTATTTGAACTGGGAGTCTCTTCTTACAGTCACTCACACCCTTATCACCTCGAGGTTCGACTACTGCAATGCTCTCTACATGGGGCTACCTTTGAAAAACATTCGGAAACTCCAGATGGTGCAAAATGCAGCTGCCCGGGCAGTCTTGAGCCTTCCAAGATATGCCCATGTCTCTTCAGCACTTCTGAGCTGCATTGATTGCCGTTCGGTTTCTGAATGCAATTCAGAGTGTTGGTTATGACCTATAAAGCCCTACATGACATCAGACCAGATTACTTACGGGACCGTCTTCTGCCTCATATATCCCAGTGGCTGGTCAGGTCCTACTGAGTTGGCCTTCTCCAGGTCCTGTCAGCTAAACAATGTCATCTGATGGGGCCTAGGGGAAGAGACTTCTCTGTGGCGGCCCTGGCCCTTTGGAATAAACTCCTTCCAAAGATTCGTACTGCCCCCCGCCCTCCACGCGTTCCTCAAGAGTTTAAATACCTATCTCTGCTGGCAGGTTTAGGGCCATTAAGTTTATCATCTTGCCCCGGCCAGCGAATGAATGTATAGGTTTGATTGACTGGATGTGAAAGATTGGCTTTTTAAGAAATGGGTTTTTCAATATGTTTTAATTTTAGATTTCTATATGTTATGTATTCACTTTTGTTGTGAGATTTAGCATGAGTAGTGGATTGGTAGTTGGACCAACCATCAGCTATTCCAGGCTAAAGAGATTGCCGTCATCACTGACCATCACCTCCGCCTATCATGCCTCCGCGTGCCTCATTTTTGTCCTCTGCATGTTCCGTTTTTGTCCTCTGTGTGCCCCATTTTGCATCATGTTTTCAGTCTGTTACAGACAGCGGGGATCACCACCACTACCTATCGTTGACGCCATTCAGAATGGGCCAAAAAATGGAACATACGGAGACCAAAATTGGGGGGCGCGGAGGTCAAAAATGGGGCATGTGTTAGCTGAAAGCGGAATGCATTGAGGCTGAAAATGGGGCTCACTGAGGCTGAATATGGGGCACGTGGAGGCAGTGATAGGTGTTGGCAGAGATTAGTCCCGGTGATACCCTCAGCCTGGAACAGTTGATGGGTAGTATTTGAGAAGGCCGATCCAACTGCCAATCAGCTGCTTGTGCTAACACTGACCAAGCTGTTTGCTGCAAGGAGGCAAATTGCTGGGAGGCAGAGATCAAAGGGTGAAGTCCAGTGGGTGGGTGGATTCAGCCACATTCTCTCTATAAGACACACAGACTTTTTCATCCAATTTTTTTGGGGGGGACTGTGTCTTCTAGATGGAAAAGTATGGTATTTAAATCTTCCTGTTTTAGTATCCTGTCACCATATTTCTACTATCTGTTTATAGATAGCCCTTCTGTATTTCTGCTTTTCTCTCCATTTTTTATTCCTCTCAGAGTGATCTCACGTCCAGATTCTTCCATTATTTTCCAGATTCTTTTCTCAGATATCCATCTTGCCAATATATGTATGTAACTTCAACTATCATTTTATATACCAAGTGTAGTCAAGCTGATATAGAGAAGAGGGAGAAAGAAAGGAGAAAAAAATATTTTGTGGTATCATATAACTTTTATATAGACTATGAAAGCATAAGAATAAAACAGTTTATTTGAGTGCATAACTGAGGGAAACTCAAGCAAATACTGTACACTATATTGGAGTTGGCATTAATAAGGATTATTCCATAAAGCATTTCAATTAAGACTTGGCCCTACTTTATTGTACACTTTAAAATTCTGCAAGAATTTGCTAAGAAAATTACCCTATTTTCTGGAAGGCTCAAAGTAAAGAGAACAGTTGCTTTAATTAGTTAAGAAGTTATTTTTATGAAATATTAAATATTCTATTGAGAAAAAAAATCACAGAAAATGTAGTGATCAAACAACATAGTTTCACCTTTCTACAAGGGCAAATCAGTTGTCATTCTTCAGTGTCAAGCAAAGCCTGACACCCAGCAGAGGGAGTAGAAGAATAAAAATTTAGTTTTAAGCCACTTTTAAATATTTTTAGTAAGGAGACTTGCTACATTCATTCAGCATATTAAATATTTGCTGGAAATTTTGAAGTTTGTTCTCTGTCCTTTCTTAATCCTATTATATCTTAAGAGGTACAAAGAAAATATACTGCTCAAAAAAATAAAGGGAACACTCAAATAACACATCCTGGATCTGAATGAATGAAATATTCTCATTGAATACAGTGATACCTCATCTTACGAACCCCTGGTCATACGAACTTTTCGAGATACGAAACTGGGGTTTAAGATTTTTTTGCCTCTTCTTCCAAACTATTTTCACCTTCCGAACCCGCCGCCGTCACTGGGATGCCCCACCTCTGGACTTTCTTTGCCAGCTGAAGCACCTGTTTTCGCGATGGTGGGATTCCTCTGAGGCTCCCTTCCATGGGAAACCCCACCTCTGCATTTTGCGATGCTGCAGGGGAATCCCAGCAGGAGAATCCCACCAGCGCGAAAATAGGCGCATCGGCTGGCAACGGATGTCCGGAGGTGGGGTTTCCCAGCAAAGGAAGCCTCAGCGAAATTGCAGCATCGCAAATCACTGTACTTTGTTCTGTACAAAGTTGAGTGTGCACAACAGCATGTGAAATTGATTGCCAATCAGTGTTGTTTCCTAAGTGGACAATTTGATTTCCCACAACTTTGATTTACTTGGAGTTATATTGTGTTGTTTAAGTGTTCCCTTTATTTATTTTTTATTACTAAAGAAATGTATTGTAGTGAGGCAAGGAGGCAGTGAATGATACTTGAGGGTATGGATGATGTTTCACAATAAAGGGTATGCCATCCCTTCTAATATCCATTTCTGTCAAAACAAATTTGTTTGTTTGTTTGTTTGTTTGTTTGTTTGTTTGTTAAATTTGTATGCCACCCACTCCTGAAGGCCCCAGGGCGGCTTATAATAATAAAATAGCAAAAACAGTATAAACAATTAAATCACAATAATAACAATAATATAAAACTCTATTAAAATCTCATTATTGCAATCATATCATGTCATACATCCCAATCAAACTTTATTTAGGCCTGAATTAAAGGGAGTGGCAATCACTCAAGGCCCCCAGTTCTGCTGGCAAAGCTAGGTTTTAAATGCTTTCTGGAAAGCCAATAGGGTGGGGGCAGTATGGATCTCGGGGGGGGGGAATTGGTTCCAGAGAGCCAGGGCTCCCACAGAGAAGGGTCTCCCCCACAGCCCCACCAGCTGGCACTGCTTACTCGATGTGACCCGGAGAAGGCCAACCCTGTGGCCTCTAACCAGTCGCTGGGAGCTATGTGGCAGGATAGTCCCGTAAATGGTCTGGCTTTAAGCCATATATAGCTTTATAGGTAAGAGCAGCTAAGTGCATTTTGATTCAATATACAGTACTAGTAGTGTATATACATAGTACAGTGGTACCTCATGATACGAACTTAATTGGTTCCAGGAGGAGGTTCGTAAGGTAAAAAGTTCGTAAGATGAAACAATGTTTCCCATAGGAATCAATGTAAAAGCAAATAATGCATGCAAATCCTTCAGGAAAATCCCAAATTTTAGAAGGGAGGCGAACAGAAGGCAGGGAGGAGCAGCTAAAGGGGGCGGGTGGAAGAAGCAAGGCTAGGCTAAAGGGTGAGTGGGAAGGAAGAAAGGCAAGGGGGCGCCCCTCCCTTTTCTTTTTTCAAAAGACAACCTTTCAGTGCCTGTGCAAGCACGCTGTTCTCCTACTTTTTAAAATGCAAACTCTTTCCCCCTCCAAGCCGCCCTTCCCTTTTCTTTCTTCAAAAAAGGGGAAAAAAAGAAACCCCTTCATCCCAGCAGCAGCAGCTTGGGTTCGTAAGGTGAAAATAGTTCGGAAGAAGAGGCAAAAAAATCTTAAACACCGGGTTCGTATCTCGAAAAGTTCGTTAGAAGAGGCGTTCGTAAGATGAGGTACCACTGTATAGTTGAAATTTTTGTTAGCAGAATTTTGAATGTAATCAATGGGATCAAATCCGTTTGGCTTTGAACTTGTGGCATAAGCTCAAATCAAATCATGCCTTCTTTGAATTTAGTTCCCCAATTTGAATCAAAAAAGAGCTGATTTGCCTGGGCCTACTAAATATTATGTTGGTACTAAATACAATTAACAATCCTAGAGAGATGTGCAATTCTAACAAAGTCTTACACTGTTACTTCCTTTTCAGAGTAGCCATAAAAAAAACACCAGTCATGTTTATCTTTTTTCTTTGCTGAAGAGTCTTTATAATAAACATTATACTTCATTGTTAGAAGGTTTGCCACTGGAATAATAGCATGAATATAATGCACGTCCCCATAAGATATCTGAGAATAAGCTTAAGCTTGCTGTTTATTTTAGTGGCATTCTGAGAGACTCCTCAGACTTTTCTATGTAATTAGTCAAGACTGCACTGATGCAGGACTTGGTGGACTATATACTCTAAACTTGGCTTCTACAGTGTTTCTGGAGTCTCTTTCCTTCCATTCTAAGTCTCTGGAATAAAATGGTTCGGCTTTTGATAACATTAAATCCTATGCCCCTACCTGCCCTTTAATGCTTTTCAATTCTGTGTCAAGACAAGTGACAGAGTCATAATTTATTCAGATGTCAGAAAATAATTTGAAAAATGTCAAGTAGAAAAGAAAAATAGGCTGGAAGAGAATTACTTTCAACGACCGACAGCTAGCTTTCTTTTTTTCCGTGAATATTCTGAGTACAAAAGGACTTTGCTGGATTTCCAATAGAATTCAGAATAAATAGATTAAAAGTTTTTCATTAAAATCTCCTTCCTTAGATAATTTTAATTACTATTGTCTGGCTTAGGAAATCTGAGTGAGAAGGCAATGCAAATGACATTTTTAAAGAAGACAATTCCTCTCATCATTCATTCCTATCAGATCATGAACTAAACCTTCAAATTGGCACAGCTGAAAAATATGATTTGAGAAAGGAAAAAGAATGATGGATTATCTTGGAAGGAAACTTTGATCCAGTTCCTTTCTACTGGGATTCCTAGCATTGCAAAATTATATTTCATCCTTTATCTTTTCCCACCTTCCCATGCTAATTGTTAGGATCTATTTTGTAATATGATCGATGACATATATTTCCCCAAAACATAAATCTACACAGAAAAGACTGTTTGCTAAAGATTAACGACACAATTTAGTGCCCAGTCATGCAGGCTTAATTTCCACTAATTTAAACAGGACCTAGCATAAATGATATGCAAAGAAATTTGCATATCTTAGCAGAGCATAGGAATTATTATAAAATATACAGGAAGTACGTTTTTTAAAATGCTTAGGGGACCGATGCCAAGTGCAGTACCATAAACCTGAATGTGTCATTCAGAAGCATCACTACAG
The DNA here is from genome assembly GCF_031021105.1 of Erythrolamprus reginae. Lineage (NCBI taxonomy): Eukaryota > Metazoa > Chordata > Lepidosauria > Squamata > Dipsadidae > Erythrolamprus > Erythrolamprus reginae. Next base: position 197,885,898 of record NC_091952.1, on the reverse strand, counting down.
AATTATTTTACTTTGTTTATTAGCCTCCTGGATACAGCATGATACCATGGGCTCAGCTACATAATTAAGGAAAAGAGCATTCTCTTCTTTTTTCCTTGCTAAACTGTCCTTGGCTATATGTAATCTGGTTATTATATGAAATTGAAGCACAATGCCTGTGATGATGTCTTGACAAAATAGTGGTTCTCCATGATTTTCTTGAATTGTCTCACTACAGTGCTCTTATAGATGATATAGATAATCCTCAACTGAAGAGCACAGTTGAGTTGAGAAATTCTGTCTTAAGTTGGTGTGATTATAAAGCAAGTCGTCACATAATCAATCCAATTTTACAACTATTTTTAGTGCAATCTTTAAATTAATCCAACAGTCATTAAGCAAATCCAGTTGACTTTGCTGTTCAAAAGCCAATTGTCAGTGTCACAAATCACAATTGTGGGTGCAGTGAGAGAGGTGCGTGCTTCAAAAATGAAGTAGATTAGATTAATGATTAGATTAAATTAGATTAACAGATTGATTAGATAGATAAAGAAAGAGAATGTTGTAACCATTGTAAATGTGAGGCAGTCACCAAGTTCCCATATTGTTATCATGTGGCTGCGGGCATGGTACAATGATTGTAACTTTAATGACATGTGGTAAGTCATTTTTTTCCAAGGTTGACATAACTGTGAATCTATGTTAAATGAACAATCATAAATCAAAGACTACTTGTACATTACAAGTGCATACTATACATTGCACTAGAAAGCTCCGTCTATCCTGGTTTAAGTAAGTCTTGTTCCCTTAGGAACTAATTTTGGATGAATCATACTTCTTCAAATATCTTTGTCTTGCTTAAAACAAATGAAAGTATATCTTCTCCACAGTGATCTGAAAATAGACTAGTCCCACATTACATCTGACCAATGTTTTTATACTGAATTTTCTGTTCCTAAATCAACTGGTCATCATCTTCATTTATTCATTTATATGGCTTCTGCATTTTATCATCTGCTATTACAAAACAGAACAGGAGTAAGAGCAGGAGGAAGACGTCTACATTTCCTAGCCACTGCTGAGTACTGATACTTGATTCAATATTGCAGCGATACCATATTAAAGAAAGAAGCCATCAAAGCAGCAGCAATAGGCTGTCAGGGAATTGAAAATGCATTGGCTTGGCTATGAGGTATATGGACTGAAAGATTGATAAATAGGAATAAGGATTTCAAGTGGTTTGCTAGCGTGATTAAAATTTTGGTTGAAGAATAGGAACCAGATTTTTTTTAGCTCCATTCTGAGCCAAGCGATCCCAAAGGTTGTGTAACTAACACATCCATTTACAGTGTTCCCTCGACTTTCGCGGGGGATGCGTTCCGAGACCGCCCGCGAAAGTTGAATTTCCGCGAAGTAGAGATGCGGAAGTAAATACACTATTTTTGGCTATGAACAGTATCACAAGCCTTCCCGTAACACTTTAAACCCCTAAATTACAATTTCCCATTCCCTTAGCAACCATTTAGATTATTACTCACCATGTTTATTTATTAAAATTTATTAAAAATATATTTATGAAACGCGGACGAAAGTTTGGCGATGACATATGATGTCATCGGGCAGGAAAAACAGTGGTATAGGTGAAAAAACCGCAAAGTATTTTTTAATTAATATTTTTGAAAAACTGGTATAGACTTTTTGCGAAGTTCGAACCCGCGAAAATCGAGGGAACACTGTATACATATATAGATATATTAATGTTTGTCCCTTTGATTCTTTAACCTTTTTGAACAGTCACAACTAGAAATGATTATATAACAATGATGCTTTCTTCAGAATAATTAAGAGGTTTTTAGGTATAGATATGAGATTCCCCTCCCCCCTTTCCTTTCAGTCATGTCCAATTCTCAGTGATTGCCTAGTCAAGTCCTGCAATTTTCTTGGCAAGATAAAGGTGTGATTTGCCGTTGCCTCTTTCTTAGGGCTGAGCGAAAATGTCTGGTCCAAAGTCAGCCAGATGGCTTCCTGTCTAAAGTCACTCTACAACTCACAAAATTTTACTACCACACTGTGGACATGGCTTATGCAGGATGCCCTGCATTTTCTTTCAACATTTTTTCAGTGCAAATTGGGTGCTCTGGGTGGAGCTCCATTTCCGCTACCCCACTGCATCCCCCCCCCCACCAGTCTGGGCAACAGCCCACCCCTGTATTTAGCCCAATACTTCAAACACTATACCAAAGTGGTTTTAAAATATGAGTAGATATGAGGATATTGGCTGGGCTGGGGAAGTGTGCCTGAAAACTACTTTCGCAGAAGTACGGTAGCTAATTCATATCCTTAAGAATGGACAGGTTTTTCAATAAATAATAATTCCTTGTAAGAAAAGGTACCTGTCCTGATTGCTCCCAACTATTGATACTGATTTTGTGAAGAATAATTATCTAATTCTAATAGACCTGCTCCTTTTGCAGAAGACCCAGAGACAAAAAAGGGCAGGAGATTTCAGAAGAATCTTGAACCTTGCAAACTTACATTTTCTTTGTATTTTCAACTGTCAATGAATTTAACAAATTACTTTAATGAATTATTGTTACCTGGCCATGTAGGTGGATTTTGTAAATAAAAGTTTAATATAATTTTTTTAACAACGTTCTTGTTCTTGAAACAAGTGGGTGCATCTTCAGATGTATTTAGGCGATGTGGGTTATTTGCATCCCGTTTCCCAAAAACATTTGATTTCAAAGGGGATTACAGTTACAACTTCTCACCTGATGAACATGGTTATGATTTTAAAATGTAAAAAATGATCATGTTGGGTTTTTTTTTAAAATAATTCAAGGTGGCGAGCATACTTAATACTCCTTCTTATTATTATTTTTCCCACAATGGCAGTCCAGTTAAATGGGCTGGGCTGAAAGAGAATGACGTGTCTCAAAGTCACTCAGCTGGCTTTTATGCCTAAAATGGGACTACAACTCTTGATCTCCTGGTTTCTAGTCTGATGCCTTAATTCTCATGGATAAATTACCAGCTATCTAGTATTGTGAGGAAGATTGTTATGACTATGTATAGACAGTGGGATTTTAATAAATGGCAATAATATATACCAGTGGTGACGAACCTATGGCACGGGTGCCACAGGTGGCATGAAGAGCCATATCTGCTGGCGCGCGAGCTTTTGCCCTAGCTCAGTTCCAACATGCATGTGTGTGCAAATGAGGTGATTTTTGGCTCACATAGAGGCTCCGGGAGGGGGGTTTTGGCTTCCAGAGAGCCTATGGGGGGATGGGAGAGGGCATTTTGGGAGAGAAGCCTTTGGAGCCTGGGGAAGGCAAAACACAAGCCTACTGGCCCACCAGAAGTTGGGAAACAGGCAATTTCTGGCCTCCAGAGGGCCTCCAGTAGACGAGGTAAGCTGTTTTCACACACACACCCAAAGCATGGAATTATGGGTGTGGGCACTTGCGGATGTGTGATCGCACCCACCCATGCTCTCTCAGCACCCAAAGGGAAAAAAAATTTCCATCACTGGTATGTACCATTTTCTTTAAGCAGGGTTTCCTGAAAGAGAGAGAAAAAATACAGGAACAAAAGTGGCAGACTACATTTGCCCTGTAAAGTCAAGTTCATCGAGATCATAGTTTGATTCTAAAATTGTAAATGTGAACTGGATTGATTGATTGATTGATTGATTGATTATTAACTAGATTTATATACTGCTCCAATCATAATCAACTATAAGCGGTTGACATATCTTAACACAGCAATAGGATTTAAAATCCTGTACAGTGGAACCCCGACATAAGAGCTGCTCTACTTAAGAGCAACTCGAGATAAGAGCTGGGAGGGGAGAGATATTTTTGTTCTACTTACAAGCCCAAATTCGAGATACAAGCGCCAAGGAGCTGTCTCCTGAAGCCAAACGCTAACTTCCGCGTTCGGCTTCAGGAGACAGCTGCGAAGCGGCGCGCATGTTTTAAAAGGTTGCAGCCGGCCTGGGGGGCTCGGGGGGGTGCTTGCAGCTTTCTTTCTTGCTCTTTTTCTTTCTCTCTTTTACCTTCCCTTCTATTTCTTCTTTTCTTTCTCCTTCCCACCTTCTTCCCTCCCTCCCTCCCTTCACTCATTCCTCTCTTACTCTCCCCTTTCATAAGTTTCCTTGCTTCCTTCCTCTGTTCCTGTCCCTTCCCCCTTTCTTTCTTTCTTTCTTTCTTTCTTGCTCTTTTTCTTTCTCTCTTTTACCTTCCCTTCCTCTATTTCTTCTTTTCTTTCTCCTTCCCACCTTCTTCCCTCCCTCCCTTCACTCATTCCTCTCTTACTCTCCCCTTTCATAAGTTTCCTTGCTTCCTTCCTCTGTTCCTGTCCCTTCCCCCTTTCTTTCTTTCTTTCTTTCTTTCTTTCTTTCTTGCTCTTTTTCTTTCTCTCTTTTACCTTCCCTTCCTCTATTTCTTCTTTTCTTTCTCCTTCCCACCTTCTTCCCTCCCTCCCTTCACTCATTCCTCTCTTACTCTCCCCTTTCATAAGTTTCCTTGCTTCCTTCCTCTGTTCCTGTCCCTTCCCCCTTTCTTTCTTTCTTTCTTTCTTTCTTTCTTTCTTTCTTTCTTGCTTGCTTGCTTGCTTGCTTGCTTGCTTGCTTGCTTGCTTGCTTGCTTGCTTGCTCTTTTTCTTTCTCTCTTTTACCTTCCCTTCCTCTATTTCTTCTTTTCTTTCTCCTTCCCACCTTCTTCCCTCCCTCCCTCCCTTCACTCATTCCTCTCTTACTCTCCCCTTTCATAAGTTTCCTTGCTTCCTTCCTCTGTTCCTGTCCCTTCCCTCTTTCCTTCCTTCCTTCCCACCCTCCGTCCATTCATTCACCCATTCCTCTCTTGATCGCTTAAAGCCGGTCCCTGGTGCAAAAAGGGTTGGGGACCTCTGTCCTACAGGATTGGGTGGCAGAGAAGTTGAACATATGTAAATTTAAAAGTTTAAGAAAGTTTACAAGTTAAGTGAAAGAAACTTCATTATTCATTTATATGTACATGTACATTTCTTCATTAAAAACATGTCTTTCTGCATAATTTAGACTAACTTTGTGAGTTTTTTGAGGGCTGGAACCAATTAAAATTATTTACATTAATTCCTATGGGGAAAAGTCGTTCGAGATAAGAGCTGCTCGACTTAAGAGCCCAGGTCCGGAACGAATTAAACTCGTATCTCGAGGTACCACTGTATTTCAAAAAAGAGCCCAAGCTTAGCAATATATCAAGGTAGGGTTCTACTTACCTTCCCTACCAGTTCGAGGTTGCTACGCTTGCACGTGTGCCTCATTGCTTGCGGGTTAAACTGGCTTGTGCATGAGCAGGAGGCTTTGTGCATGCGCAGAGCATTATTTTAGTCTCCCAGCGAGGGGAGCCTCAGTGAAATTGCAGCATCGCAAAAAAATGGAAGTCCTCGAAATCCCACCTCCGGACTTCCATGCTGTGATTTTGCTGAGGCTCCCCTCGCTGGGAAACCCCACCTCTGGACTTCCTTTGCCAGCGAAGCACCCGTTTTGTGCTGCTGGGATTCCCCTGCAGCATCACAAAAACGTGTAAGTCCGGAAGTGGGGTTTCCCATGGAGGGGAGCCTCAGGGGAATCCCAACAGCGCAAAAACGGGCGCTTCGCTGGCAACAGAAGTCCGGAGGCGGGGCATCCCAGTGGCGGCGGCTTGGGTTTGTAAGGTAAAAATAGTTTGGAAGAAGAGGCAAAAAAAATCTTAAATCCCAGGTTTGTATCTCGAAAAGTTTGTATCACAAGGGGTTTGTAAGACGAGGTATCACTGTATATCCAGTTCCAAAATCTTTTTGAAAAAGGGAAGTCTTAATTGCCTTTGAAAACTCAAAAAAGAATTGAAGTGGGGTTGATCTTACCTCAGGGGAGCATCATTCTAGGAAAAGGAAATGACATCAAGATGTCTACAGATTCTACTCTGAAGTGGTAGAGATCTGAAAGTATTGTTTTTCTCCCAGATCTTCACAGATAGGCAGATGCTAGTGGGAATAGGAAGTCACAAATCCCAAACCTTGAAATTATTTTAAAGATGGCAGCCTGCAGCTTGAATTACACCTTGAAGCAAACTGCTAACCAGTGCAGCTCTTGAAATGATAATGTTATGTGGAGAAGCCAATTCATGCCCATAACTGGCCAAACTACTGCATTGTGGAGCAGTTGAAACAATAGGCTAAAAAAGGCATGGCCAAGGAATGAGTGACAAGGAGAAAAACTTCCTGACTTTCAAAATGTAGCAACTTTTCCAGAATATTTAATCTATCATACCAGCTGTGCTTTATTCTTTGTTGCTCACTTTCAAGTAAGCCTGCATTCATAAATTCTGCATTACATTCTCTATGAAGGTACTTTAAATATCAATAGAAGAGTAACCAGGGTTAAACTGAAGAGTCTTTGGTGCTCTCCGAACTTGTTTTATTGCAGACATTTCGTTACCCTACTAGTAACGTATTCATTATCTGTCTCCGTTAGAGCATTGATAAAGTTACCTGGTTGGATAATGAAATGTCTGCAAAAAACAAACAAGCTAGAAGATGCCAATGACTTAGAAACAATTGGTACAATTTTGAAAAGTTATACTGTATTTCATTTGCAGTAAAACATTTGACTTAATTAAAGGTGTTAACTTTTAATGAAACAGAACTGGAGTTTTTCTCCGGGTTTATTTTTCATGGGCATCTGAATATGACTTCTAATATTAAAGGAACCAAGTTGGCTACTGTGGAAAAAAAAATAGCCAAATATTACTTCTACTGAGACTAATCTATTTCTAAGTCTAGGATTGCAATTCATACATATTTGGCAACATGTCAGATGTAAAAGGGAACTATACTTTTCTACTACATGAATGCACCAATATTCCAATGTTGGATTCTCAAAAGAACAGATTTAAATATACCATGGATCTCCACAAAGTTTAAACTCAGGAATTGTCACCTGTTTGGACTCTGCTTGGTGAAAACAAATCAGAATCAAACAGAGTTAAGATCTCTGCTTTATTGTCCAAAAATGGTTTTCTCAGATTCAAATATAATCAGATTCAAATATAATATTTAAATAAAATGTTTTATTTAAAATCAAAAGTCAACATTTCTTACTATTCACATGCAATAAATAGGTAAAGTTGTTAAAGAGCACCTGGTCTCTAAACTTGCACAAATTTCAGTCATTTAAGAAAAAAATATTAATTTGCATTATGTTGAACTTCTGAATAATCTTGAACACATAAGCAAAGAATATGAATAGACCTCTGGCACCTAAACAAACATGTATGTATGTGTATGTGTGAATTTCTTACTGAAGTAACATTGCCTTTAATTCCTGAATACACTCTTCTGGAATGTGTCTTTTGAAAAAGAAAGACATATCATCACTCTGATACTAGTTCCAAAACTATGTAATTAAACAGTTTTCTTACAATAAAATCTATAATCTTAGTAGCGTGTTTTAGAAGGAAGTTGATCACCAATTAGAAAAGTAGAATGAAAAGATACACTCATAGAATATTTCTCATACAAGAAATCTTTAAAAGGACTTCTAAATGTATACTGCAAATAGTGAATACGCATGGCCAATTTTACATGTCTGAATTTTAGGACATTAGTGTGTTGAAAAAACAGAATGATCAGCAGAGGGTTCCTTTAGCATATGTATGATACAAAATAATTACTTACACAGTCTTTAGATCAGTTTATGGGTAATATCTGTGTATTCTCTCTGTGTGTAGACTTTTAATTGAAACTTCTATGCATTGACCATATGTGAATTAAACACGCCAAAATAACAGGGTACTGCCAGAGGTACTATTTCTCCCCAGCTCACTTCCCTCATTAAGATGAACGGCAAATAAAATTGTCAAGCCTGGCATTTAAGCAATTTTATTATTAAAATAATAAACTGTCTCCAAAAATCTGTCACTTTCAGAAAGAGCAATTTGGGAATTGGACTAATTAGATCGACAGTGCAAACTCAAGAGAAATATTAAAACTGGAAATACAATCAGTTGAACATTTTGTTGTGTCAAAAACATATTCCTCATGTGAGCCTGATGATGTGGATAAATTAGTTAAAATCTTTGGAACCAAGTACCCTTCCAAGTAATTAAAAATTTTCCAGGCTAAGCATACCATTTGGCCCTTAGGGGTGGTTAATCAGGGACAGTAAGTTCCCACCACATTTAAGAAAGCTGTAGTTAAACATTTGCTAAAAATATAGAATTCTAAATTATGGATAAATATTATCTAGTATGTTGTGCCTCTTTTCTGACTAAGATACTGGAGAATATTAGCTCTTAGCCTCAAGGGATATGAAATGATACTGAATTTTTGGATCCATTCCAATCTGGCTTCTGGTCTGACTGGAGGTAGAAACAGCCTGGCATGCTCTGGTTACAAAATTAGAATAGAGAATGATTGGCGAAATCATCATCCTAGCTACATCATTTCAGGGTATGCTTCAATTCAGGCTAGTTTATTATAACATGCATTAAGTGGGCTGCCTTTAGAGAGTTAGGAAGCTGCTGCAGGACGAAACTATTCAATTATTGGCAGAGTTTGGGCTATTAGAAGATACAGTATAACAGTAATCTTACTTCAGTTGCCAGAGCATTTCTAGGCCCAGTTTAGAATGATTCTGAGCTCTAAATAATATGTGATGAGGCCATTTACCTGTCCACCTCTGAGGTATGTTATTTCCAAGGTCAGCCCCGAGAATATCAGTCCATCACATTAGGTTAGAATGCAGCTGTGATAAGCCAGAGGAGGCTCCAGTCTTTTCCATACAATCCTTATGTGACTCCATGACTGCCTTTAATTACTGTATTTTTCATAGTTTAATACGCACCGGAGTATAAAGAGGAAAATAGGGGAAAGAATCTGCTTACTAGATAATCTAGTAAATTTAGTCTGATCAGTTTCAGCACATTATTTTATCCCCTGGTTAGGACTTTAAAAAAACCTTATCTGGAGAGAGTAACAATAAAAAAGCTTGTAAGCCAGTAAGAGCTGGGAATATTGTTAGAACAATAGGGCTAAGAAGAAAAATTCTCAGCAAGTAGAGCAATGAAAAAAACTGCAAAGACTTAGGGCTTGGAAAACATTCTTCACAGAGAATAACAATGAAAGACCTTGCAAGCCGGTAAGAGCTGGAACATTGTTAGCACCTGGTTAGGGCTGAAAAGAAACATTTCTGAGCAAGTAGAACAATAACAAACCTACAAAGACAGGGTTGGAAAACATTATTCACAGAGAGTAACAGTGAAAGAGCTTGCAATTGGGTAAGAGCTGGGAACATTGTTAGCACCTGGTTAGAGCTGGAAAGAAACTTACTTGGAGCAAGTTAGAGCAATGAAAAAAACCTCTGCAAAAATTTAGAGCTTGGAAAACATTCTTTGCAGACAGTAACAATGAAAGAACCTGCAAGATAAGAGTATAAGATGCACCTGAATTTTCAGCTTCTTTTAGGGAGGAAAAAGGTGTGTCGTATATTCCGAAAATACGGTAAATCTTTAAATGCCAGGATGTTCTCATCTACCTTTAAATATCTGGAATCTGTTTGATTTTAGTTCATAAAATGCTAGCATGTCCTTTAATACAGTGGTCCCCAACGTTTTTTCCACCAGGGACCAGTTTCAGCAAGACAATTTTTCTATGGCCCGGTGGGGGCGGAAAGGGGTGTGGTTGGGGGCGGGATTAAGCATGGGGGTGCTGGTCCTCCCCGCCCCTCTTTCCCGCCATCGTCCTGTGGCCAGCAGAACCTGCCTCCCAAGCCTTCTTGCCCAGCGGGGGCTAAGCGCTGGAGACAGGGGGTCAGGCTGGCCCTCCTGCCTCCCCCCAGCCAAAAACTCAAAAGCGCCCCGCGGCAGAAGCCAAAAGAGGCTTGAGCCTCTCGGTCCTTCCCGCCCCTCTGTCCATCGTCCTGTGGCCGGCAGAACCTGCCTCCCGAGGCCTCTTGCCCGGTGGGAGGCGAAGCGCTGGAGGGAGGGGGTGGTGGCATGAGGGCCGGCAGCTGCTGACTCCACGGACCGGTGCAACATGCCCCGCGGCCCGGTACTGGTCCGCGGCCCGGTGGTTGGGGACCCCTGCTTTAATATATTTCAATTGAGAGAAAGACAGATATACCATTAGAAAGTTTTGCCTTGAAAGATGGAGGGAATACTTTTTCTTTTATCCTCATAACTTTGTCAATTAGAGAAAATGATTTCAGTAGTCAATCGTTCATATTAAGAGGAAAGAATGCATAAAACCAATGACAACAGAGGCTTGTTAACCATATAGCATCCTAAATCAATCAGCTACATTTCTCTTCTATCCTCAAAGTTAGTGTAATTGAATTTGCTCTGGGTAAGCAGTTTGAGATTATCTGAGTGAACAGAAGTGTCCCCACATGGCCTCCCAAGGTGACTAAGTAGAGCCATTCACATGGTATGGCCCTCTATTCTACATGCAGTTTTTTATTCACACACATGTGCATGCATTTTTAGGCAGAAGATAGATACACATGGAGAGACCTTATGCGGCAGGCTCTTTCCCTCATCCAAAGCACACCTCTTTAAAAGCCTTTACTGGGACCAAATGGGGCTTTAAAAATGTGATTGCAGAATCAATGAGATGACTTTTCAATGGGGAGTTATAATGTTTAGAGAAGGAATGATTAGCTGATTCTTCCAGCAACAGCTCTCAAAAATATCCCTCCATGTGCCAATTAGACTCCATTGGCACCAAAGAGGGCTTTTGAAGATTTGATTGCAGTGCAGGAAAGGAAAAAGCTCTTATGTCTAATTTCTTGCTGATTAGTGAAAAAAGCATTTTGCTATCTTGGAAAGACAGAGTTTGGAGAAAGAAGTCAGTGGTCTGCATGGAAAACTGGAGGTTTCCAATGCCTGCAGAAAGCTACTTTATCAGTTTCAGATTTTTTTTAAAAAAATGTTTCTAATATTATACTTTTCAGGTGAAAATGATATTTGGATTTATTTGTTGCAGGACCAATGCAAGAGACTATATATGATTTCTGGAGAATGGTCTGGCATGAAAACACAGCAAGTATAGTCATGGTGACAAATCTCGTGGAAGTTGGAAGGGTAAGAGTATTTTAGAAACTGCATGTGTATATTATCTATATATTCTATTTGCAAACAATTATAAGCAACATGATCACCCCAAAGAGATTTACAGTGTTCCCTCGATTTTCGCGGGGGATGCGTTCCGAGACCGCCCGCGAAAGTCGAATTTCCGCGAAGTAGAGATGCGGAAGTAAATTTAATATTTTTGGCTATGAACAGTATCACAAGCCTTCCCTTAACACTTTGAACCCCTAAATTGCAATTTCCCATTCCCTTAGCAACCATTTAGATTATTACTCACCATGTTTATTTATTAAAGTTTATTTAAAAAATATTTATTAAGGGCAGATGAAAATTTGGCGATGACATATGACGTCATCGGGCGGGAAAAACCGTGGTATAGGGGGAAAAACTGTGAAGTATTTTTTTAATTAATTAATATTTTTTTAATATTAATATTTTTGAATTAATTAATTAATATTTTTTAATTAATTAATATTAATTTTTTAAATTAATTAATATTTTTTAATATTTTTTAATATTAATTAATATTTTTGAAAAACCGTGGTATAGACATTTCACGAAGTTCGAACCCGCAAAAATCGAGGGAACACTGTATTTATTTGTGTAGTCTGTTTTTAAAAGTCTTCCCAGTGATTATATAATTAAGTTACTTCAAAATTAATATAGAAAATGTGTACTTCCAAATATTGTTGAATGACTATTCCCCAAGTTCAATACCATTGATCATGAAAGTGAAGTAAGTGAGATTTGCTGTACAGCAAAATCTCAGGGTTACAAGTTCCATATCTATAACTAGCTTACTGTCATGGGAAGAAAAAGAGGAAGAAAAGGAAGAAGATGAAGATGAAGGCAAAAGATCACATACTTTTGTGAGACAATTGTTAGGTTTCAACTTGCAGAAGAGGAGTAGTAGAGAACAATAGAAAACAATAATTTAATAGTGGGAATCCTTGCAGAGTTGCTCTTAGGTCTTTCAGTCACTGCTATTTTCAGGAACAGAGGAGAAATATATACAACTGGTTTGGGTTAACATATAATAATTGTCAGGGAGATGTCTCTGGAGATTCTCAGTCATCCAGGTCATGGTTGTCCCAAAGATGTTTTTGAAATACTGGTCTTTTTTGTTTTTCTTTTAAGACGTTTTGCTTCTTATCCAAAAAGCTTCTTCAGCTCTGACTGGATGTGGGGAATGGAAGGATTTATATTCCTTGCAGGCAGCTGGTCATTTGCAGTCTTTTATAGAATCATTGAGGCCACTTTGAGGTTTATCTGTATCCTGAGGGTCACCTGAGTCTGCGGAGAGGGGCGGCATACAAATCTAAATAAATAAATAAATAAATAAATGGTGTGGAGCCTTCTTGGAACTGCTGCAAGGACTGTGTTGTAGACTGGAGATAGATCATGCGTATACCTTCCACTCTGTTGAAAAGCAGATGGCCTCTTTGAACCCGCTTTCAAACCCGCGATCCTCTCTGTCCAAAATGTGGATTTTCCTATCTTCAGAATAAGACTTTGTCTTTTAAATGCAAACGGACTTCTGAACCTAGTCCTGATGGGTTTGTTCTACTGTGTTGAGACATGCATTTATCAAGTAGTTGTTTTGTTTTTCCAACGTAAAGATCTGCACTTGTCTCACTGCATTGTATTGAAGTTGCAATTTGTGTCTAGGTACTTTATCTTTGGAGTGGATAAACTTCTACCTTAGTGTATTCTTGACTTTAAAGTGTACACATGTGTTGGCTGAAGATCCTCCTGAACCACTGGGAAAGTTCAGTTGTTTGGAAAGACTAGAAATATTAGGAAAGGATGTATTTACGCTGGTGGAAATTGGTGACATGAGGGCTATTATCGCCAATCTTTCATGGGATGTTGTGCTTCTTGGGTAGGTGTAGATTTTTTTACCTGTTGACCTCTGCTGATTAGTTTATATCTAGACAAACTTACTCCTGGCTGTTTCTAATCAGCTTCACCCTTCCTTCCTGTCTATTCTAAATTAAGTAAGAAGTAAAGATTTCTTTCTAGCTGTAAAGGAACTTCAGGGGTAGAAAGGCAATCTTTTCATTTATAAAAAGTGCTTCAGGGATAGGGAGAAAACCCAATTTCAGACACTGATTATAAACACTGGAGGTCACAAAGTGGAATTCTTAGCAGTGTGTACAGAAATAAATCAAATAATAATTTTTCTTATTATTTCAGCTATAACACTACATTTTTGTGATACAATTACTCAGGATTTGACATTTGACACCATAAATATTTTCAAACAAACACAGTGGCACAGTTAAAAGATCAGATAATTTTCAGTAAAATGGAATTTTCATCCAGGGGCAAAATATTTGTGATACGTTATTTATTCCCTTAATTCCTTCTTTTCCTGAAGAACGTTGAGTGGGATTTGGGTGTTATTATATGTCATTCCTCTGAAATTTGCTAGCTGCATTGAGGAAAGTATACACTATATATATTACATTGTGAAGAATTTGTGATAGGCAGAGTGAATTAATCTACTTCCCTCATACTGATGGTGGTGGCTGTGTTTTAAGAAAAGAAAACCTAACTCTCAAATCAGTGAATCTTGATTTCCTTAATAATTATTAATTACAATTATTAAATGATATTCTGCTTTTTTAGAGAATGTGGCTGATCATTCAGTTTATGTTACATTAGTAATATTTATGTCTGCTACTACAAGTCCTAGTGAGGGAAAGGATAATACTTAATTGAGTTTTTGAACAAACACTCATTTCAAAAAGGGCCTGTTTTCCAATTATATATTTTAATCAGAGATTTTTGGTGGGTTCCAAAAAACTTACCTAAGCTTGTTCCAATGTGTAGAAAAAGAAGAAACCACACTTCAAATAAAATTGTTCCCTCGTGAGTTTAAAAAAATTGTTTAATTAATAAATAATTAATGGAAGTCATCTTGATCTTTCTGTCCAATAATTATTGTGTGTGATATAACGTCTATATGTGATGACCAAGTTGCTTTGCATTATTTTGTGAAGCTATGTTTCGCTTCTTTAGCTATTGAAATAAGGGGCGTGCATAAGTGCACCTTTGTGCCTACCGTTCCTGTCCTAATGTCTTTTTTATCTTTTCTATCTCTACTTTATGCTTATATTATGTTAAACATACTAAAATACAATACTATATTTGTATGACAAATAAAATAAATAAAATAAATAAAATAAAATAATAAGAGAGGTAATGAATGCATTTTAGAAGATACTAACTAGTTTAAGTTTATTTTATTTTCAAAAGACAATTTTTAAAAAATCACTTATTTTAAATTATTGATTAGTCATGGGTCACTAAAACACTTGTGATACATGTTTTTAATATCTTAGAATCAGAGTAGTTTATAATTTCCTCTGAAGAATAGATGCAAGGACTTTAGAGTGATCAATTAATTGCTCAATTATATAAGTATTCAATGTCATTTTCCTCTTCCTTTATTGTAAATTCAGGTTACATTCTGGGTTTAGAAGTGGATATTTCTCATAGCTTACTGTGAGTTTAAATCCTATTGTTTAGACATGTAACAGTCTGAGCACAAATCAAGGTAAAAGCCCATATTTTAGACAAAGCAGTAAGATTTGCGAGTATAATTAAGAACTGTTACTAAAGCATAAAGATGCAGATACTTAAAGTGGCAAAAATAGTCTAATTCCTAGTAAATCAAAAGATTAACTTTCCCTCTTAATATAGAAAATAGAACAAATTTATTGCTGTCGGACAGTCCATACTTATTGCATCTGTTTGATAGGCACATTCAAAAATGGAATATATTTAATTTTTAGTCTTTCATTTATTACATTACATTTATTACGAGTCTACGGAGAGGGGCGGCATACAAATCTAATTAATAATAATAATAATAATAATAATAATAATAATAATAATAATAAATCATTTGTAATATAGCCAGAATCTGCAAGGACTTCCTGCAATTAACAACAATAAAACATCCACCAACAATATAATGTTGGAATGCCCAGAGTAAGAAAACTGTAAGTCATAGCAATTAAAACAAGACAGAATCACCCCAAACTGTTCAGAGCAGTTTCTAGAAAAACATCATTTGTACTTCCAGAAGAAAAGCTAGCCTAATTTCTGGAGGATGTCCATAAAAAAGTGCTAAAGTTTGAAAAGAAAAACCTTTAAGCCTCTATCGCAGTGAGAGCGAACCTTTTTTTCCTTAGGTGCCGAAATCATGTGCATATGCGCTATCTCACATTCACGAGTGCCCACACCCAGTGTCTGGGGAGGTCGAAAATGGCTACCCCTGTCCCCCCAGTAGGCCCGTTTTTCACCCTCCCCAGGCTCCAGAGGCTTCCCAAAAGTCTGGGAAGAGTGAAAACGCCCCCCTATTCCTCCCCGAGGCCCTCCAGAAGCCGAAAGCTCCCAGAGTCTCCGGCTGAGCCAGAAATTAGCTAGCCGGCACACACATGGAGCTAAGCTAGGACAATGTCTCATGTGCCAGCATATATGGCTCTGCGTGCCACCTGTGGTACATGTGCCACTGGTTCGCCATTAATGTGCTATCACATTAACTTAACCTGTCTAGTGGTTAAGACAACAGACTAAAAATAACGAGACTCTGAATCCCAGTCTCAGTTAAGTAGAATCCTAGGAACGTATGGTGACCACCAGACTCGTGAAATTCATTGTATAGTATGAAATTTTAAGCTTTGCAACAGGATTTTTCCCTGTATAACCAGCACTCAAACATATTAGAATCAATTGAAAATAACAGCTTTTTTTAAAAAAGTAAGTTAATGTAGCTATTTAGAAACAGTTTCACGGGGGCTTTCCCGCCAAATAATTCAAAACAAGTCTAAATCAGAATTACAGCAAAACAGAGGATTAATACCTTCCGATGTGGAATCCCGATTCAGACTGGATAATTTACCCTTGCTTTTGAATACCAAAAAGAAAAAAAAAGAACAGAAGCTATTACATGCTATGAATTAAATATTGCTTTTTCCCTTAATCCCATTTTTCTCTTTTGGAAAGGTCAACATTTTGAAAATAGAATTAATCTACTCTAAATTAGATCTGTCATATTTTGTTTTTATTCAAAGATTCGTGTAGTTGAATTTCAGCATACTGTGAGACTCTACAGTGCTAACAAGGGTTCATGTTAATTTAGTATAGTGTAATATAGTGTAGTATAGTACACTACAGTACAGAATAGGATAGTAATATTCTTGTTTAGTTAGGATGAAGTATGACTAGCCTCATTCAAAATGTGTTTCCACATATCATCCTTAGTGAAGCGTGCAAACCAGCGTCTGCATTTCCTGCATCTTTCCTAGCCAATTTTTATAGAGGCACGATTGAGAGCGTTTTAACAAACTGAATCACTGTTTGTTTGGTGGCAACAGTGCCTTAGATAGAAATAATAATAATAATAACAACAACAACAACAGGTAAATGGTAGTTCCCATCCACTGGAACTTGTGCCGGAACTACCATTTACCAGTGGCAAAGAACTGGTGGGATCATAAGCCTGAAGAAGTGGTTGAAAATGAGCAAGCAAAACTACTGTGGGACTTCCGACTTCAGACTGACCGAATTCTGAAGCATAACACACCAGACATTGCGATCATGGAGAAAAAGAAAGTATGTATCATCGACATCGCAATCCCAGGAGACAGCAGAATTGAGGAGAAGCAGCTAGAGAAATTAGTGAAATACGAAGATCTAAAAATCGAGCTGCAACGACTCTGGTATAAGCCCGTGAAAGTGGTCCCAGTGGTACTTGGCACACTGGGCGCAGTGCCAAAGGATCTCAGCGGACATTTGAAAACCATCGGAATTGACAAAATCTCCATCTGTCAATTGCAAAAGGCCGCTTTACTGGGATCAGCAAACATAATTCGCCGCTACATCACGCAGTCCTAGGTGCTTGGGAAGCGCCCGACTAGTGATGAAATACGAAATCCGGCATAGTGATCTCGTTTGCTGTGTTGTACTGATGTAATAATAATAATAATAATAATAATAATAATAATAATTATTATTATTATTATTATTATTATTATTATTAATTAGATTTGTATGCCGCCCCTCTCCACAGACTCGAAAGTCCATAAAGAGTGGTAAGGCCAGCCAAGAAGATTATAGGAAGCTTGTTTCCCTTTATTGAAGATATTGCTTATAAATGCTATGTGCTTAGAGCGCAAAGCATTATTAAAGATCCCATACAACCATTTTACTGCCTGTTTCTATTGCTCCTCACTGGGAGGAGGTTTCAGAGTATTTCTAGCACGGCTACCAAATTCTGTAACAAGTTTGTTCCCTAGGCCAGTGGTGAACCTTTTTTTCCTCGTGTGCCAAAAGAGATGGGTGTGCACTATCATGCATGTGCGAGTGCCCAAAGCCATAATTCAATGTCTGGGGAGGGTGAAAACAGCTTTTCCCACCACGCAGAAACTCTCTGGAGCCTGGAAAAGGACTGTTTCCCAACTTCTGGTGGGTCCAATAGGCTTGTGTTTCACCCTCCCCAGACTCCAGAGGGTTCCCTAGAGCTGGGGGAGAGTAAAAACGCCCTCCCTCATCGCCCCAGAGGCTCTCTGGAAGCCAAAAACACCCTCCCAGAGTCTCTGTGCGAACCAAAAATCAGCTGGCCAGCACACACATACACGTTGGAGCTGAGCTAGGGCAACAGCTCGCATGCCAACAGATACAGCTCTGCGGGCCACCTGTGGCACCTGTGCCATAGATTCGCCATCACTGCCCTATGCCATTCGTCTGGTAAACTCACATGATTTGTTTTTCCCACCATATACATATATTCATCCCAACTAGTCTGTATTGTTTCTCTGTGTCATGTAATATATATAGGTATATGCATAATTTTGTATTTATTTATTTGTTTATTTTGTCATGTTCTTTTAGTGTATATTGGAGGTGATGACCCTTTAAGAGTTATATATAACGAAATTTCATTTTAATGTATGCCTATTAGTATAAAAGTGACAAAGTTATTCTATTCTAACCTTTAATTAACATGTAATAACTCTTACAAATGTTATCTATTGCACAAGAAAGAGTAGAAACTTCTTCTTGATTGAGGAGTCCAGTTTGAGATATTGTGCTTCCGAATAGCAAAAGTACAAACAAAAATCCTCTAAGCAATTAGAGAGGAAGTTTGGTCTAATGTCAAACTCAGATTGTCATAGCAGCGTCACATGACATTTCAGGACTTTTCTCCCTTCACTAAACTGGGTATGACATGCTCTAACTCAGTGTTTCCCAACCTTGGCAACTTGAAGATATCTGGACTTCAACTCCCAGAATTCCCCAGTCAGCAAATGCTGGCTGGGGAATTCTGGGAGTTGAAGTCCAGATATCTCCAAGTCGCCAAGGTTGGGAAACACTGGTCTAACGATTAAGGAATCTTGGTGTTCTCTGAGCTTGCTTGTTTTCTTGCAGATATTTCTTAAGCACTGGTAATGTTTCCTAGTTAGGGTAATTAAATGTATGAAATAAAACAGGCAAGCTCATAGGATCCCTCATAAAATGTTACTGTCTCTGCTAGTGGACTTTTGCTGATATCAGGACTGAAAAGATAAGATTTAAGGGGTTTTTTTAATAGATAGGAATTTGGATAGAGGGGGAATGTTCATTGTTGTATTTTAATAAAAGGTGATAAGTTATTAAAATTGTTTATATTTGTTATCAAGAGAGGAATCATTTATGTACCGTGTTTTTTGAACTATAAGAAGCACTTTTCCCTCCCAAAAAGTGGGTGGAAACGTCTGTGTGTCTTACAGACTGAATAGAGACCTGTTTTTTGCCTCCTAATCCCCCCTCCCCCTTGCATCCCATTTTATTTGCAAAAATGGGACACATGAAGGGTTTGGGAGGCCGGGAGAATACTCCTGGGCACTGGGGAGAGCAAAAATGGGACATGGGAGGTTCAGGATGCCAAAAGTGGGCCCATTTTGTAAAAATTGGGTGTACAGAAGATTTGGGAGTGCAGAGTGCTCCTGAGTGCTGGGGAGGGCAAAAACTGGATGCATAGGGTTCAGGAGGCCAAAAATTGGATGCACCAAGAGTTTGGGGAGTACAGAGTGTTCCTGGGGGATGGAGAGGGCAAAAACAGGATTAGATTAGATTAGATTTATTGGATTTATATGCCGCCCCTCTCCGCAAACTCGGGGCGGCTCACAACAATAATAAAAAACAGTACATAATAACAAATCCAATGCCCACCAATCTAATTACAATTTAAAATTAATAAATTCATAAAACAGTCCCAATATATATAAAAAACAGGCACACAGTCAATCAATCAAATGGCAAAACAAAATGGGCAAGGGGGAGATGTTTTAGTTCCCCCATGTCTGACAGCAGAGGTGGGTCTTAAGGAGTTTACAAAAGGCAGGGAGGGTGGGGGCAATCCTAATCTCAGGGGGGAGCTGGTTCCAGAGGGTCGGGGCCCCCACAGAGAAGGCTCTTCCCCTGGGTCCTGCCAGACGGCATTGTTTAGTCGACGGGACCCGAAGAAGGCTGACTCTGTGGGACCTAACCGGTCGCTGGGATTCGTGCGGCAGGAGGCGGTCCCGGAGATATTCTGGTCCGGTGCCATGAAGGGCTTTATAGGATATGGGGCTTCAGGAGGCTAAAAATGGGCCTGGGTTTTTTTTGTGAAAATGGGATGCAGGGAGGGATTCGGGAGGCTTGCAGAGTTCTCTTTGGGGTCTGGATAGGGCAAAATGGGACATAGGGGGATTCGGGAGACCAAAACTAGGACGTGGAGAGGGTTTGGGAGTCTGCAGAATTCTTCTAGGGGCCAGAGAGGGCAAAAACTGGATGCGTGGATGACAAACACTATTTTTTTCTTGTTTTTTTCTTCGAAATCTAGGTACATCTTATACTCCAGTGTGTCGTATAGTCTGAAAAATATGGTATTCTCTTCTTTTTCTTTACTATTTTAATTTTTTCTTTTTTAATTATCTGCAATTTCTATTGTTTTCTTTGCTTTTTTCTCTCTTTTTTTGGCATTGCACTTGTAATTTTTAGTAACTTTGCAATAAAAAGGAAAGTGATCTCCAGGTATTAATTTCCCAGTTTTTTGTTAAGCAGTTGCCATTAACAATTGAATTAATGCACAACCTGAGTTTCTCCTTCTATTGCTGCCTAGGCACATACGGCTGTGCTATTTCTCAGCATCTCAACCTAATAATTTTGATAGATTTGGGGAAGGTTATGTAGTAATTCCACGTTTTGAGAATAGGCCAGGTTCCTGCAAAGCCAAACTCATGGAGAGGGACAGCATACAAGTCTAATAAATTATTATTATTGTTGTTGTTGTTGTTGTTATTATTATTTATTATTATTATTATTATTTTGAAGGGTTCTTCTCCCTCCCATCCCCCATTGCGGCTCTTCATAACGCTCCATGCTACAATTGTTATTTGACTTTTAGATTTGTTAGGGGACTACCTATTCTATTTGAATCCAAAAACAAAAGAGCAAAATCATATTATTTTTCCAGGAAAAATAATAATACCTATTTAACATATTTTCCGCAACTTTTTTTTTTTAATAATCATTCATGAGTTATTCATTTAGGGGTGGATGTGTGTTTGTTTACCCAGCCTGGGTAGTCATTAACTCAGCTACAGCTTTTGCCCTGGGGCTCTCTGCATCAGTGTGGCTTTTAATTGCACGCAGAAGAGCCACCAAGAGGTTTTCCCTTATGCAGGCACCTGCTAGAGATGATTCAGCAATGTCCTTCGCCTCTAGCAGAAACCAGATACATCTGCCAATACCTGTCATTATCTGAGCCAGACTTGTCAAAAACCCAGCATCCTTTAAGCTCTCCCGGGTGCCAGCAAAAGACCCTTGTTGGTTATCCTTGCTCTTGTAGGGCTGCCCTGCACCTGGTATTTCAATTGCAGCAAAATGTGTTTTGATTGTTTTCCTCCTCTAATGAAGCTACCTAAGGGACGTTTAGCTCTTTATCTGGTAGCATGTTATTGAGTTGCTCACATTTATCCTGCTGGTGCAGAGAGACGGAAAAAGAAAGCAAGTGAACCAAGCCCCCTACTCTGTCTCCTCCCCCCTCCGGTTTCTTGCATTCTTCTGCTATTATACGGAGCCATCTGCTTCAGGTCCTGTGACAGAAATCAGCCAGGCACCCCTAGGAATATTTTGCTCTAGTAATTTACACTAATGATTTCTAAACATATTTAGCCAGTTTTATGACGACCTCATTAGAATGTGACTGAGTTCTAAAAATGCAAACAGTGCATTGTAATTTAAGGTAGCTGTGAGTTGCCATGAAAAAATTATTTGAAGATGATATATGTTAGCGTTGACTTACAGAAACCTCATGCTGTTTTGGCACATGTGGATCTTAAAAGAAAGATTAATGAGCAGATCTCTAAAGGAAAAGTTATCTGAAGGAAGGGTCTGCTCTATATTGTGAATCACTGCCCAAGCCAATGAAAGAACTATTAACAATATATATAGCAAAGAAACTGCTACACCAGAAGATCAGATTCCAGGCTTATTTCCAGAGGATTTCCTTTGACCTGATTTATCGGTCTGAGCACCTCAAACCTGATCTCTGCCTGGTGATAGATTGCTCCACATCTCACTCATCCTTAATTCATAGAACTAGCATCTAAACTTGGCACTGGTCCTTATCCAATCTTAGAATGGATAAGCAATTTGGTCCTGTTACTTACCCACTTCCTTCTTCAGGAATGATTTCAGAAACATTATGAATTGACTGTGCAAGCATAAATTAATTTTTCCTACCTGCATATTATTAGTTGAGGGCAAAAAGAAATTAATTCTATGTAGAGCCATCATAATTTTATCACTATTTATTTATTTATTTCATTTATTTATTAGATTTGTATGCCGCTCCTCTCCGAAGACTCGGGGCGGCTAACAACAACAAAAAAAGACAATGTAACAAATCTAATATTAAAAAAATAATCTAAAAAACCCCAATTTAAGAGACCAATCATACAAACAAGCATACCATGTACAGTATAAATTCTATAAGCCTAGGGGGAAGGGAAAAAATTTCAGTTCCCCCATGACTGACGACAGAGGTGGGTTTTAAGGAGCTTGCGAAAGGCAAGGAGGGTGGGGGCAACTCTGATATCTGGGGGGAGCTGGTTCCAGAGGGTCGGGGCCACCACAGAGAAGGCTCTTCTCCTGGGTCCCACCAAATTACAATGTTTAGTCGATGGGACCCGGAGAAGGCCAACTCTGTGGGACCTAACCGGTCGCTGGGATTCGTGCGGCAGAAGGCGGTCCCGGAGATATTCTGGTCCGATGCCATGAAGGACTTTATAGGTCATAACCAACACTTTGAATTGTGACCGGAAATTGATCGGCAACCAATGCAGACTATATTTACATACATGCACTTACCAACATATATAGATGCTCAGGGATTTTTTTTTGGGGGGGGGGCGAGTTGTATTGCTTTAGGTATCAGTCTAGAACTGAGGAAATGCAAGGTTAAGTTTAAGCCAAGCCATGTAAAGTCCTTAATGAGTCATACTTTCTTAGTTCAGTCTACTTTGCAAAGTCATTGTTGGGAGGAAAAATTGGAGGAGGCAATGCTTTGTAAATTATGTTTACAAAGGGAATGCTATATCAAAGCACTCTTGAAGGAAAAGACAGGTTATGAATCTAACATGTATAAATTTCATGTCAGTTACAAATCAAATATCATGTGTGATATAGCATTCCCATTGGCAAGAAGCAAGTTGTTTTTGTATTTCCATAATGTCTGTTTGATAAAAACTAAATCTTTACATGTTTTATTTCATTATTGTTATGTATTTTTTACAAAGCTAAACATAAAAATATGAAAAAATAGGGTAGATAAAGACCAAAATGTTGAAAATAATAGAAAGCAAAAGAAACAACCAAAAAACCCCCTTAAAGAAGTACCGGTAACTTATGATCCTTTTTACAGCAGTTATAGAAATGATTGAAATAGTTTCTCCTCTCCCCCATATTCAACCCACAGTAAATTGTGAATTTTTCAGTGTTTTATAAAAATAGTTACAATAAAAACAAGTTTCCAAACTAATATCACCATCAAAGTTCTTAAGGACTATGGGTTGCTCTTATTTATTATATACTAGTGTCTTGCCCTATCAGTGTTGGTAGGAGTGTTCTTGATGGTTCCTCGATTAGACTGTTGTTTACTGTTAGCTTGTTCATATGAATTGGTAGTTCTTTGATTGGGAGATTGTTAACTTGATTGTTACAACAACAACAACAACAATAATAATATCTATAATATCTATCAACATCTTAAAAAATTCCAGTGTTGGAGCATGCACAACTTTTTGAGGCAAGCTGTTCCACTGATTAATTGTTCTGTCAGGAAATTTCTCCTTAGTTCTAAGTTACTTCTTTTCTTGTTTAGTTTCCACCCATTGCTTCTTTTTCTACCCTCAGGAGCTTGACTCCCTCTTCTTTGTGGCAACCTCTGAGATATTGGAATATCTCTAGTATTAATCTTGGTGTTAATAACTGACCATATGGATTGCTGGTTTTGGTCTTTTTGTTTTGCAGCAGAGGCGGAGTAACGACACGGACACAAAGAGCTGGATTTAAAATGGGTCATTTTTATTAATTAAATTTGCATAATTTATTCATCAAATTAGCATAAATTTAAATA
Source organism: Erythrolamprus reginae (assembly GCF_031021105.1). NCBI lineage: Eukaryota > Metazoa > Chordata > Lepidosauria > Squamata > Dipsadidae > Erythrolamprus > Erythrolamprus reginae. The sequence goes on along the minus strand of NC_091952.1, from coordinate 197,862,135 downwards.
TAACCCTAAACAAGGGGCTTTTTTATTGTTTCTTTTGAGTGTATGTAGATATTGTTTGTTTGTTTGTTTGTTTGTTGTTTGGATTTCTATGCCGCCCTTCTCCGTAGACTCAGGGTGGCTTACCAAAATAGGAACAAAATACAAGATACAACAAGAGAAACCCAAACATAAAACTAGTGATAAAACCCCAGGGTTATTTAAAACCAGACATTCATATTCATTCAATCACAATCCTACATTCATATCATCGGCCAGAGCAAGATGTTATGCTCAACGGCCCCAGGTCTGCAAGCAAAGGTTAGTTTTTAGGAACTTGAGAAAGGCCAGGAGAGTAGGAGCGATGCAAATCTCTGGAGGGAGTTAATTCCAGAGGGCTGGGGCTCCCATGGAGAAGGCTCTTCCCCTAGGTCCCTCCAGTCGGCATTGCTTAACTGACAGGACCTGTGGAAAGCTGACTTTGTAGGACATGACCGGCCGCTGGGATACATGAGGCAGAAGACGGTCCCATAAGTAACCTGGTTCTAAGCCCTGTAGGGCTTTATATGTCATAACCAACTTTAAATTTATCTCTGTGTGTTGATTGATAGCCAATTTGCTTGCATGCCAGATCTCCTGGAATTCTCTGCTGTTGTTTTAACTTGACTTCATGTTCACAGTTTCTCCAGAATGGTTGCAAAATAGTCCATGAATGGGTTGCTACAGTCTGATCTGCCTAGTTACTGAGTCTATATTTTTCAGCCACTCCTCCATGCCTATTTGCACATATCCCAGTTTTTGACTCAGTCAGATCTTAAACAGTTGCCTTTGCAAGATCCATCTCTAGCAAACTATTCCTGGACATCTGGCCTTCTACATTCAGGTTCATCCCTTTCGATTCAGCCACTCCTCGTTTAATCTTTAATCTTTTTAATTTTTAAAAAGCCACAAAAACCCTTTAGACATTTTTCAGCAGCAATTGGCTTGTCGCCACCATACCCCACCAACTCTGGCATATGAGACCACTAGTGTCCATTTTGGCACTTTTTCAGTCTTCCAGACTGAAGCCTCTGCTGCCCATAGCTGCCATTCTTCCAGTTGAAACTATGGCTGAGTCTATCCATGTTGTGCCACTAAATAGTTTTCATCATGTTTTCTGACTGGTAGTTTGTGTTTATGAATGGGATCTTGTAAACTTCTGCTTGTTTTTCCTGCATAGTAGCTCTTAAAATCTACATCATATGCTATAGATGTCTCTTGTTTTTCTTTCTAGAGCTGTTTAGTTTTGGTTTGCTTAAGATGTTTTGGAAGGCTTTTGGTTTTTTTGTGTGTTGTGGTAAAAGTCATTCTTTCTCTTATCCCAACCTAAGTCAGTTTAGCAAGTTCTGAAATCTTCACAACCAATTCTTCCATGGTGAATATTTGTGCATTCTTCCATCTCGCATCCCTTAGCACAGTGTTTTTCAACCGGTGTGCCGCGGCACAGTAGTGTGCCGCGAGACATGGTCAGGTGTGCCGCGAGGCGGTTCGCGCCCCCCCGCTATTGCCCCGCCGCCGCCGCTATTGGCACCCTCCCACGGGAGGCCGGCAAAGGTTGCTTTGAAAGTCGGCCCCCTCGCGCCCATGGCTTCTCGTCGCTTCCCCAAAGCACCGTCGCTTCCCCGAAAGCGCACTCCTCATCTCCCTGCCAGCCCGCGGGGGGGCGGGGAGGCGCCGGCAGCAGAAGGGAAGGGAGCCGCGGCCGCTTCTGCCTCCCCACGGTGCCTCTGGCCCCCTCGGCCTTTCGGCGCTGCCCCCCGCCCGGCCCCTCTCCTCCTCCGCTGTCTCCTGCCTTTCGGCGTGGCTCCTCCCGCACCCGGAACGCAGGAGACAAAAAATGGCCCAACTCTCGTTCTCTCTCCGTTCTCAGCGGAGGCCAGCGAAGGTAATATTCAATGTCGGGAGCGCGTGGGCGGTTGCGCGCGCTCCCTACCCCCCTGCTAGCCGCTCGGAATATTCAAAATAAGAAAAACCTTCGCCGGTGAAGGCTTTTCTTATTTTGAATATTCCGAGCGGCTAGCAGGGGGGTAGGGAGCACGCGCAACCGCTCGCGCGCTCCCGACATTGAATATCACCTTCGCTGGCCTCCGCTGAGAAGAACGGAGAGAGAACGAGAGTGAGTGACAGCAATAGACAGCAAGATAGAGAGAAAGTGAGAAAGAGAGAGAGAGAAAGGGGGGAGAGAAAGAGATAGCAAGAGAGAGAACAAGAGAGAGAAAGAGTGTGAGAAAGAAAACAAGAGAGAGAGAGAAAGCAAGCAAGAGAGAGAGAAAACAAGAGAGAAAGTGAGAAAAAGAGAGAAAGAGGGAGGGAGAGAGAAAGAGAGAGAGAGAAAGAACAAGAGAGAGAAAGAAAATAAGAGAGAACAAGAGAGAGAGAGAGAAAAAATAAGAGAAAAAGAGATAGCAAGAGAGAGAGAAAGCAAGAGAGACAGATAGCGAGAGGAAAGGAGAGAGAAATGAGAACAAAAAGGGGAGAAAAAAGGAGAAATGATTGAGGCAGAGAATGAGAGGAGAGAGAAACAAAAGAGAGAGAGAGAGGGGTGATTCTTGAAGCATATGGTAAAAAGCACCCAAATAATAAGAAATGCCCCCCAGCCCACACCTCTTTTTGAAAAGAATAAAAGAGAAAACCCCCCAGCCCTCAACTGGTTTTGGAAATGGTTCCAGTGTGTATACACACACACACATAAGGGGGGGAGAGAGACAGGGATGGAAAAAGAGGAGAAGTGAGAGGGAAAAGGAATGAGGGAAAAAGGGAGGAAGAGAGAGAAATGACAAACATGAGAGAGAAAAGGGGGAAAGACAGGAGAAGTACCCAGAAATGAGATATAAAGTTGAGTAGGGATGATTGATGATTGACTGTATTTATAAGGGGATGTTACATGGGATTGTATATACGAGGGGGTTATGTATGTATGTATGTATGTATGTATGTATGTATGTATGTATGTATGTATGTATGTATTTATTTATTTATTTATTTAATTTGTGTCATTTTGGTTGGTGGTGTGCCCCAGGATTTTGTAAATGTAAAAAATGTGCCGCGGCTCAAAAAAGGTTGAAAATCACTGCCTTAGCATATAGAACAGTGGTTCTCAACCTGGGGGTCGGAAACCCTTGGGGGGTTGAACAACCGGTTCACAGGGGTTGCCTAAGACCATGGGAAAAGAAACATTTCCCATGGTGTTAGGAACTAAAACTTCTATTCTGGAGCCTTGGAACATATTTTTACAATCCGACCAATCAGGCATTTACAGTGGGGGTGTCCCTCTGACCTTCCTGCCAATCAGCTTAAAGCTCTGTTGGGAAAATTGCCGCTCTGTTGGGAAAATTGCCGCTAGACTGATGATTAGGGGTCACCACAACATGAGGAACTGTATTAAGGGGTCGCAGCATTAGAAAGGTTGAGAACCACTGAATAGAAAATCAATCATTCATGAACCTTTTCTAATTGACTATATCTAAGTCCTAGAAAGAAAAACGCTGGTTTCACCTGAATGTTAATCTTTAAAACTCTCTGCATCATCATCATAAGTATTTGTGTCCATTACCCACCACCCCACTTTTCAACCAGTCTGTCATGCATGGTAAAATGTCCCTTCTTTCTTTTTAGTTTTCCAACAACAATTAGAAATTTATACAATCTACCTTTATACAATGTAGAGGATTTCTCTAGTGACATACCAATGGTATCTCATTTTATAAACATTTTCTCGAGTTATAAGACAATGTGAATTTCAGGATCAATTTTATCGTGCTCTCTTGTTCTTCGTCCATTTTGAATCTTAACAGAGTTTATACATTTTAGCAGTTACCTGTTTATCATTTATGCAAATTCATCATATATACACAATTGCATCTTGAGGCTAAATGTTTACTTTCAAATAGGCACACTTAGAATACTGTCATGGATGACTTACCTAGAATTGTTATTGTTCTTCAGTTAATTAGCCAGTGATAACTCTTTGTGACCCAATAGACGTAATTTTGTTAGGACCATTGGGAGTTGCTTCTTTCAGTTCTTGCATGCCCCTGTTTGTGCCATCAGTGATAGCATTTAATCCCCTTGTTTTCAAACTCAGGATCTTCTCTAGTAACTCTTGTCTTCATATGATGTTTTCAAAATAAATAGTTGCGTTAAACCCAGTGAGATTTTTCTAAAAGGTTTGGATTATACTGCAAACATTGAACAAAGGGATGGGAGTTCCTACAACAGAATCAATTATCACAGTTCAGATTGTAAGCAGAGTTCTCCCTCAGGCATATATATATATTTATATGCTGACTGAAGACAATACAATCATTTCACAATAAAACATTTAAGCAGCTGTTTAATTATGCACAAATGGAACTACAAATAATGATAAATATACCCATTTGCTTTATTCATATATCATAGTGATGACCTTTTTTTGAGAAATAATATATAATCTGCTTCCCAATGGAAATTATGTAGACATGATAGATTGCTGAAAAGAGGGTGCTTTATAAAGCTCAACAGATTAAAATCATCTTTAATCTGGCAGATCAGTAAATAAGATAATATGTTTTATCAGTCAAATAAAATATCTGCTTATTAAATGTTGTGGTTGGCTCTGGCCCAGCTCCTGCCCCAGGGAATGTGGAGGTGGAGGCAGGGGAAACGTCAACATGTCCTAGGCCTGTTTTGTTGCCGGCAGAGTCAGGGAGTGCAGTTTCCTCGGACGAAGAAGAAGGTGGGGGTGACTTGGAAGAGTGGGGCTTGGCACACAGCCCAGGAAGCCAATCACCATTATCTTCGGTCAGTTCGGATGAAGAAGTGTTAGACCCACGCAGGCGCAGACGTATGCATTGAAGAGACCAATTGAGGAAATATTACGAATCCCAGCGACCGATTAGGTCCCACAGAGTGGGCCTTCTCCGGGTCCCGTCAACTAAACAATGTCGGTTGGCGGGCCCCAGGGGAAGAGCCTTCTCTGTGGCGGCACCGGCCCTCTGGAACCAACTCCCCCCGGAGATTAGAACTGCCCCTACTCTTCCTGCCTTCCGTAAACTCCTTAAAACCCACCTTTGCCGTCAGGCATAGGGGAACTGAAACATCTCCCCCTGGGCATGTTTAATTTATATATGGTATGCTTGTGTGTATGTCTGTTAGTATATGGGGTCTGTTTTAAATCTTTAAATATTTTAAATTTGTCAGATTATTTATGATTTGTTTCCACGTGTTGTGAGCCGCCCGGAGTCTTCGGAGAGGGGCGGCATACAAATCTAAGTAATAAAATAAATAAATAAATTACAGGAGATAAGAGAGGCCACCTGTGTTTGGGTGGGGCTCCATTAATTAGAGCTGCTGCTATAAATAGCAGCGTGCTAGTTTGGCCATTGTGGAAGATTATCTGATCGCAGTTCTTCAGGATCGTGCCTCGCTGTGTCTGAACTTTGTTTGTGGATTTTTCATGCCTTTGACATCAAAGCAGAGTAAAGTGTGTGTGTGTTTCACTTCATGGGAAGAAGGAGGGCTGTGACGTTTCTTCACAGCTACTAGATAAGTACTTAAGGACTGATTAAGGGGCTTGTACAGCCGACAAGGTTGTTTTGGGGAAGAGTGCTCCTTGCAATACAAAAAGGGTGCTTTGTTTCTTTTGAATTTTGTGATAAAGGACATTGTTTTGAATTTTCAAACGTGTGTGTGTCTGAAATTTGAACCCGTGAATTTTCGGGAGGCTTTTTACCAGAGAGCCCGGCAGAACAATTAAATATACATCCAGGAAAAAGAGGTTGGCTTTATTCCATCATGTATACGATGAAAGGTATCCTTAAGGTAAATAATTGGCCATTATTTTCTAGGAAGCTAGAAAGATCTTTTGTAATTATTTAAACATGTTCCCAGATCAAACTTAGTTGGCTCATTGAGCCAGATAGCGGGAAATATGTACACACAGTATCCTTTGTAACACAGAAAAAGTCCTAATCAGTTTTCTTATAAACTCTTTCCCGCAAAAAGTTGCTGATTTAGAAAATATAAAATGGATGTAGAATTGAATCTTGAAGCCTTATTATATTGAATGGTAATCCATTTCAAAAGCCACACATTTAGTTTAAGGACTACATAATCCCTGAATAAATTTTTTTGTTCTCAGTTAACGAGGGAATCCAGAATTTACATGTTACTATCCTTAGGCAAGTTGGTGTCATTGTCTTTTCTGCATTGCTACCTTGTGCATACACCATAAAATATCATTTGGAATATTTATTTCTAGAAAGGATAGAAAGTTGCATAGATGGTTGTTCCTAACTTAAATGACACCAGAATAATGAAATGTGGATTGTGATATCTTTATACAAGTTCTATTCATTTGTACTAGACTCATAGTTATCTGAAGACTCTCCAGTATACAGCATGGCATAGTTAGATAAGAATCTTTATTGCAGACAAGAAGTCACTGAAATATTTTGGCACGTATCTCTCCTATACTTCCCATGATTTTCTTTGATGTTTTGGCCTTGAAGGTGGCATAGGCCACTGCAGCTAGTCATAACTAGGTTAAAGTAATTGTGACATCACCATTTGAGCTCTTTTCTTTCATACTTTCATCGTAATTACCATTGCAGATCTCTCTCTCACACACACATACACAAACACAAACACGGATATTTTAAAATAATTGTCATCTTCCATTAAAATAAATAAATATACAATATACCATATTACACAAGTGAATTGTTATTTTTCTGTTACCTTCATACCAAAGTCTAAAATAGTGTCTTGCCTAAGGCTGCTTCATGAACTCAAGATGTCTATTTGCTCATTTTAAGTTAAGTTTACTTTATTGTCATTGCACCTCGTGCAACTAAATTAAATGCCATCTTAGGGTATGTTATAACTATTAAAATAAAACACAAACACACATCCTTCATATTCTATACAATTGAACTGAAAACACCTGATACTGCATTAGCATTGCACTATACAGTAGAATTCAATATAGTTGCTGCTCTGGAATAAAAGCTGTTTTTCAGTCTATTTGTTTTTGTTTTTATTATCCTGTACCATCTGCCAGATGGTAATAGTTCAAAAAAAGGGTGCCCTGGATGAGATGGATCATTAAGAATGTTTTGAACTTTCTTAAGGCAACGGAAACTATAAAGCTCTTCCAAAGAGGGGAGAGGGTAACCAATGATCCTCTGGGCAATGACATTAACCCTCTGGAGTGCTGTCCTATCTGCCACTATGTAATTGGCAAGCCATACACAGATGCAGTAGGTTAAAATACTCTCTATAGTGCAGCAGTAGAAGGTAGGAAAAAAAATATTCTTGGGAGATATTTTTCTAGCCTTCAACTGAAATCTTTTTTTCCTGAAATTTAAAGCTATTATTCCTTTATTCTATTTTGAGCTTTTGGTGTTCTTTCTACCCATTCAGGAAAACCATAATATTTTATGTCATTCTTCTTTTCATAAGGCTACGTACTCCTAGTTTCTATGTTTTCTGGGAACACTGCCTGCAATCTCAATCATTCTTGTTGACCTTCTATGAATTATGCCAGTTAATCTGAATCAAGGTGAACAAATCTGAGCTTTATAAAGCTGAAACAATTGCTGGATGTGAGAAAAGAGACAAGAAATCTCTTAGCTGTTTACGTTTATTTAGTGGTCAATTTTGCAGCTCAGATCTGATAAGACAAACTAGTATTATTTTTGAAGTATTGCAGACTAGTTGACTGTATTTAAGGTTGGGTATATCCAATAATAAATTGGAATGGTTATTTCCGACTACAGTGGTACCTCGAGATACGAGTTTAATTCGTTCCGGACCTGGGCTCTTAAGTCGAGCAGCTCTTATCTCGAACGACTTTTCCCCATAGGAATTAATGTAAATAATTTTAATTGGTTCCAGCCCTCAAAAAACTCACAAAGTCAGTCTAAATTATGCAGAAAGACATGTTTTTAATGAAGAAATGTACATGTACATATAAATGAATAATGAAGTTTCTTTCACTTAACTTGTAAACTTTCTTAAACTTTTAAATTTACATATGTTCAACTTCTCTGCCACCCAATCCTGTAGGACAGAGGTCCCCAACCCTTTTTGCACCAGGGACCGGCTTTAAGCGATCAAGAGAGGAATGGGTGAATGAATGGACGGAGGGTGGGAAGGAAGGAAGGAAAGAGGGAAGGGACAGGAACAGAGGAAGGAAGCAAGGAAACTTATGAAAGGGGAGAGTAAGAGAGGAATGAGTGAAGGGAGGGAGGGAGGGAAGAAGGTGGGAAGGAGAAAGAAAAGAAGAAATAGAGGAAGGGAAGGTAAAAGAGAGAAAGAAAAAGAGCAAGAAAGAAAGAAAGAAAGAAAGAAAGAAAGGGGGAAGGGACAGGAACAGAGGAAGGAAGCAAGGAAACTTATGAAAGGGGAGAGTAAGAGAGGAATGAGTGAAGGGAGGGAGGGAGGGAAGAAGGTGGGAAGGAGAAAGAAAAGAAGAAATAGAGGAAGGGAAGGTAAAAGAGAGAAAGAAAAAGAGCAAGAAAGAAAGCTGCAAGCCCCCCCCCGAGCCCCCCAGGTCGGCTGCAACCTTTTAAAACACGCGCGCCGCTTCGCAGCTGTCTCCTGAAGCCGAACGCGGAAGTTAGCATTTGGCTTCAGGAGACAGCTCCTTGGCGCTTGTATCTCGAATTTGGGCTTGTAAGTAGAACAAAAATATCTCTCACCTCCCAGCTCTTATCTCGAGTTGCTCTTAAGTAGAGCAGCTCTTATGTCGGGGTTCCACTGTATTTGGAAATTTTGTTGGTTCTATTAAGGTACCATACTATCACCATAAAATACTATATATTTTATTTAAACATTAAGCAGTTTGTTTTGTTTCAGTCTTGTTTCAAGTTCTATATGTTAGTTGTAGTCTTCTCAAGTTGATAATGTTGATCTGAAGTGGATAACAATTTCTACATTTCCTAGCTATAAATATGAGGCTTATAATCTATAACATATTTTATTTATTTATTTATTCAATTTTTATGCCGCCCTTTTCCTTAGACTCAGGGTGGCTTACAACATGTTAGCAATAGCACTTTTTAACAGAGCCAGCCTATTGCCCCCACAATCCAGGTCCTCGTTTTACCCACTTTGGCAGGATGGAAGGCTGAGTGAACCTTGAGCCAGTGATGAGATTTGAACCGCTGACCTTCAGATCTACAAGTCAGCTTCAGTGGCCTGCAGTACAGCACTCTACCTGCTGCGCCACCCCGGCTTATAATATAGAACAGTGGTGGCAAACCTATGGCATGGGTACCACAGGTGGCACATGGAGCCATACCTGCTGGTACGTGAGCTGTTGCCCCAGCTCAGTTCCAACGTGCACCAGTGTGCCAGCCAGCTGATTTTTGGCTTGCACAAAGGCTCTGAGGGGGCATTTTTAGTTTCCAGAGAGCCTCCAGGGAGATAGGGGAGGGTGCTTTTATCCTCCCCCAGCTCCAGGGAAGCCTTTGGAGCCTGGGGAGGGTGAAACATGAGCCTACTGGGCGCACCAGAAGTTGGGAAAGAGGCTGTTTCCAGCCTCCAGAGAGCCTCCGGGGGGCAGGGGAAGTTGTTTTTGCCCTCCCCAGGCATTGAATTATGGGTATGGGCACTCACGCATGTGTGATAGTGCGCACGCACGCTATTGTGGCACCCGAGGAAAAAAAGGTTCACCATCACTGATCTAGAATATCTAAAGGACGTTAGTTGGGGAAGGCTGATCTATTTCAGATTTTCATCTTCAGTGTTGTTGTTATGGTTCATTAAATGAAGTCTCTCTCTTGGTGATTATAGGAAAAGTCCTTGCAGTTTTTCCTTTGGTTAAATAGGATAGGTGGGGGGTGGGATGGATGGATGGATGTAGATATTTTACGAAGTGGTCTTGTGAGGACCTCTTTCTTAGAACTCAGAAAAAACAATTGCCTCAGTCATCTAGTTAGCTTCTATGCTTAAGATGGGACTAAAACTCACAGTTTTCCAGTTTCCAGAAGCCATGGTGGCGTAGTTGCTTAGAATGCAATACTGCAGGCTACTTCTGCTGATTGCCAGCAGTTTCGCAGTTCGAGTCTCATCAGCTGCTAGCAGTGCGGCAGTTTGAGTCTCAATGGCTCAAGGTTGATTCGGCCTTCCATTCTTCTGAGGTCAGTAAAATGAGAGCCCAGATGGTTGGGGGCAAAATGCTGGCTCTTTAAACCACTTAGAGAGAGCTGTATAGCACTGTGAAGCAGTGTATAAGTCTAAGTGCCATTTCTGTTCCAACCCAGGACCTTAGCCACTAGCTCACAGTACCTGTTATATATGTGTTAGTTTCAGAGTTTATATTTTTACCTTTTTCAACCACTTTCTCAAGCCAATTGAGTGCTCACCATTCTTTTCCTTTTCAGTCAGAAATATATGTTTAGTGTTCCTATAACAGTTTGATCTCGCGTGATAATTGATGATTCTCTCCTTGTCAACGTGAGACACCCAGCTGTAAGTGAAATCATCAGTATTTCAACAGATTTGTCCAAAGTGTAGTTATTATATACTTTTAATAGGGGCTAGGCAGCTATCAATGTGTAACTAACTTGAGTTTTTGCAATGAGCCTAAGTGGCATTCTCAACTCTATGATTCTTAGTACAAACCCATGATACTCAGCTAATACTGAACTTGGTGATATCTGATACATATTGTTAGGTACTCTTTCATAAACTCAGCAGTTTTTTACTGTACAATCAGCTACTTTCTTTGGTCACTTACTGTACCAAAATGTAGTCATTACTCACAGTCACTGTAAAGACAGTTTGGAGAACTGAGATTAAAAATCTAATATACAGTACTGTGACTGTAAATGACTTCTGTTGTAAATCAAATGGCAACTCCCTTTTCTTTCCTTGTTCAAAATATTTTTGAATCCAGAAACTTCAGACCCAAAGCAAGTGCACTTTTTCCCGTAAGCCAACATTCCTATATTATATAAGAGAAAAATATCCATGTAACAATGGTGTAAAATGCTTTAAATATTTTCATTTCTTGGATCAATTAACCTTAAAAAGCATTACATATAATAAATAATTTTAACGTTCCAAAAATTAGCACGTACAAACATATCTAGACGTTATCTCAAATGAACTACCAATATCAAGCATACTATAGATCATCAGGAAGATAATTTTAATTGCATTACCTACTACAATATTAATTTAGATACCATTTGGTAGAAAATTAGCACCATATTTATAGCATATTGAGCTATAAAATATACTAATTGCTTTGCTTGATCATCATAATAAATTTATTCTATTTATATTATAGTCACTTTCCAGTACATTTATTCAAATATTCAAATTATGTTCAGTTGACCCCAAAATTTCCATTGCTGAGCAAGGCAGTTAAGAGAGTTGAATCCCATTTTATGACCTTTTTTGCCAAAATTTTGGTTGCTAAGCAGAGTGTTGTTAAGTGAGTTTCACCACATTTTACAAGTTGGCCATGCCCACCTGATCAGCAAGCCCTGCCCACCTGAAACCACAGCCACCTGACCTCCAAGCTACACCCACAAAATAAACGCACACAGAACTGGTAGGGAACATTTTTAGATTTCACCACTGGACCAGATGTACAGATTCTGGAATCCTAAACCATGTAGTCTGCTGCATTTCGAATTAACTAGAGCTTCTGGATACTTTTCGTCCCAAATTTGGATGGGAGGAGGAAGAACAAGAGGAGAAGGAAGACAGTCGCTGCTGAAGGAAGAAGGTGAGGTGAGGGGAATAAAAAAAAATCCAAAACTTTAAGCCTTAAAAAAAAAAGAGGGACTCTGAGGCAGCCCCCAGGGACAGGAAAATGCTCTGTTTGCTCTGGGCTGCCCAGAGTGAAGGGAGCATTTCTTTTCTCTGGGCACTGGCAGAGGTTTATTCCCTCTCCAAGCGCCCAGAGAAAGGAAAATGCTTTGTTTGCTCTAGACTGCCAAAGCCTCCTTAAGCGCCACCGAAAGGCTCGTCTGGCAGCTTAGAAAAGCCCAAGATGACTGGGATTAAAGGGGGGATGGCAGGAAACTGGCCAGGTCTTCGTGCCACTTTCAAATTTCCTGGGAATTTTTTCTGGGCTCAGGTTCTTAAGTAGAAAATAGTTCTTAAGTAGAGGCAAAAAAATCTTGAACACCTGGTTCTTATCTAGAAAAGTTCTTAAGTAGAGGCGTTCTTAAGTAGAGGTACCATTGTATCCTGGTATCTGCAAGATTTTATAAAGCTATAGTTGGCATACCCTTAAGAGTATTGATATAAACACTACTTTTTATTTTTAAAAAAGGCTGAAAGAGTAAGACCAGTTAGATAGAAGGAGTATATTATTAGATTCACATAGCTATATAGTTCAGTGGAAGCATCAATCATGCCCTGGTCCTCTTATTGAACCTGCTTCACTGTGGCAAAGAACCATAAATCAAATGGAAAGTGTATTGACCTCTGAGAAATATAGTATAAACTTAGAAGATAACATCTGTGCCTGTGGTACCTCTTCCCGGTTAGCAACAAACTGCTAAATCCTATTTATCAGAATCTGTTAGCTTTCCAGAAGTTCATTTTCAGGAAATTGTGGAGGCTTCTGAGGCTATAAAGGGTGGGAAAATCAGTTTCTATTTACCCCCTTCATCAGGCAATATGATAGTCCAATTTATGTAAGGTACATTAAATGTGCAAATTAGATCAGCAAAATCCCAGGGAAGGACACTTATTTCAAAATTAAACCTAATTTTTATAATGTCTTTATACACCGGAGTCTGGTCCACTTGAACAAAAGGTTAGAAACAACTTCTTTGCCCCCTCCTTAGGGGAAATGGATTGTTTGATTTTTATTTTTTTTTGTAAATTATCTGTAGTAAGAGTGGGGTGGGGAGGGGAGGGGAATTGAACTATCCAAGTTCTACTTGATCTCTGAGCTGTCTTCAATACCATTGATCATGATATCCTTCTGGATTTCCTCCAGGGGTTGCATTTTGCAGTAGTATATTCTTCAAAGATCTCTTTGGGGATGGGAGCAAATAGATCAAACCTAAGGCCCTCCATCGCAAAGTGACTTCTACTACCCCTTATAATTACATTCTGCATGAAATTACTTGGAGAGTACACATCAGCACAAGTTAGGAGACATTGGGATGCCAATTATATACATTTGTATATCTCAGTTTTGGGTCAGTGTAGAGACAGAAGTGCTATCTATCACCAGTTCTCAGAGGCCATGAGAATGGATTGGGGGGGGTAATTTCCACAAAACAATGAATATGGATTTAAAAACCATTTGAGATCAATGATATTCTATTTTTGACCATCCCATTCTCCCTGTATTAAACTGTTTCATAATTGGTACATACAGTAAGTTCCTGCTTGAGGATCAATGTCAGCTGTACACAACTTGAATCTTGCTCACAGACCTTTAACATTGTAACCATTTTTCTTGGACTATTGCAATTCACCCTATACAGCGATACCTTTGTCTTACAAACTTAATTGGTTCCGGGACAAGGTTCTTAAGGTGAAAAGTTTGTAAGACAAAACAATGTTTCCCATAGGAATCAATGAAAAAGCAATTAATGCGTGCAAGCCCAAAATTCACCCCTTTTGCCAGCCAAAGCGCCCGTTTTTGCGCTGCCGGGATTTTCCTGAGGCTCTCCTCCATGGGAAACCTCACCTCCGGACTTCTGTGTTTTTGCGATGCTACAGGGGAATCCCAGTAGGAAAATCCCACCATCACAAAAACAGGCGCTTCGCTGGCAACGGAAGTCCGGAGGTGGGGTTTCCCAGCGAAGGGAGCATCAGTGAAATTGCAGCATCGCAAAAACACCGAAGTCCCACCTCTGGACCTCTGTGTTTTTGCGATGCTGCAATTTCACTGAGGCTCCACTCGCTGGGAAACCCCACCTCCGGACTTCTGTTGCCAGCAAAGCGCCCGTTTTTGCCCTGCTGGGATTGCCCTGCTGGGATTGCCCTGCAGCATTACAAAAACATGGAAGTCCGTAGGTGGGGTTTCCCATGGAGGGGAGCCTCAGGGGAATCCCAGCAGTGCAAAAACGGGTGCTTCGCTGGCAATGGAAGTCCGGAGGCGGGGCATCCCAGCAGCAGCAGTGGGTTTGTAAGGTGAAAATAGTTTGTAAGAAGAGGCAAAAAAATCTTAAACCCCAAGTTTGTATCTCGAAAAGTTTGTATGACGAGGCGTTTGTAAGACGAGGTATCACTGTATAAAGTTGCCTTTGAAGACCATCCAGAAGCCACAATTGGCCCAGAAAATAGCAGCTACTCAAGAAGTTAAGAAGCTACTTAAGAAGTTAAGGGCATCTCTCCATTCAGGCAATACCATTTCTCCAAGAGCTGTGCTAGTGACAAGTGACTTGCAATACAATTGAGGGTGCTGCTTGTCACTTCAAAGCCTCAAATGACTTAGGACCTGGATATCTACTGCTTCTCCTATTGCCGTGATAGTGAACTTATGGTACATGCCACATGTGGCATGCAGAGCCCACTCTGTGGACACATGCACAGTTATCCCAGTCCAGCTTCAATCATATTTCTCCATCAGTTTCACTCAATCAATTCCAATTTTCCACGAAAGAAAAACATCTCATGAAATTGGAATTGATTGAGAAAACTTTTTCACTTGTACGCTTCTCCTCTCCTCCTGAAGCCCATGATGATGTGGAGCTATAATGTGACAGTGTCATCTCAACTAGGCAAAAAAAGCAGTTTCTTTTCCTGCAGAGCTGCCTGTGTTAGGATGCTCGATCTCTCCACCAGCCAGCAGCATGAACTTTGGCATACTGCTACTAGGCTCGTCAGCCTTCAGATGTCATTCCCACCACTCAGCTCCAGTTCAGGGGTTTCTTTCCTCCCCCTCCCCAGGGAGAGATAAACAAGAGGGGGAGGGAGAGATGGGAAGAGGGAAAGAGAGGGAGGGAGGGAGAGGGAGAAACAGAGGGGGGACGGAAAGAGAGGGAGGGAGAGATAAATTATCTTACAAACATTTTTCTTTTTTATTGCTGCTAAACGTAATGTTTCAAAAGCAGAAAAAGTCACTCCAAAGGAGTCTTTGAGGGCTGAATGCTGAGAGTTCACACCCCATGCTGAACATCACCAAATAGGTCGGAGTTTTGCCACTAAGTCACTGAGACCGCTTGTAAACCCTGTCAAGTGCAGCTCCAAACATTGGGCTCGCGTATCCCTCCCAGCCAGAACCACAGGGGCAGCGGGGAAGGTACACACTCTCCACGCCATCATCTCCCAGCCAGTGTAACAATTATTTGCTTGCTGGTCACCTCCGAGGATGGAGCTGTGTTCAGGTTGCCCGGGCCCCTGCTGTGGGGGGAAAGGGAGAGAGAAGGGGGATCTCCCTGAAAATATCCAGGTTGGAATTGCTTTATTTTTTATGGTTCTCTAATTCATGGCTTTGCCTGCCAGCCTCCATTCACCCTCCACAACCCAAATGGTTGGATTTACACGACACATGAAACTAAAGAGAGAACATGAATAGAGGGTGGGAGGGAGGGAGAGAGATAGAGAGGGGTGAAAGAGAGGAGATGGGCAGAGAGAGGGGGGAGTGAAAGAAATAAAATGGGGGAAAGAGAGAAAGAGAGAGGAGGGGAAAGAGGAAGAAGGAAAGAGAGAAGTGATATTACAAAAGTTTTTCTTTTTATTATTGCTTAATGTAATATTTCAAAAGCAAAAAATTGAAGGGGCATAAAATTGCAATTATCACATTTTTCTTAGAACAATTAGCTGAACTCTGTATTGTTTATCATTATTTTAGGTAGTTAAAACCTCATTATTCAGGTTAAATTGCCACATTGGCACTTTGTGATAAATAAGTGGGTTTTGAGTTGCAATTTGGGCATTCGGTCTCTAAAAGGTTCACCATCACTGTCCTAGTGGCTTCTGCCTGTGCCAAAAAATCTAATAGGAAGGGCACTCCTTAAGTCCTCCCCTTGAAGGATGTTCCTGTTTAGTAGTACAGTACAGTAGTACCTCTAGATACGAGCTGCTCCACATGCGAGTATTTCAAGTTACGAGCTGCGACGCAAGCAAAATTTCTGTTCGACACCCGAGCTCAAATTCGGGATACGAGGTGGCGCAAGAATTCCATTTTTTCCAGTTATCTCCGTGGGAAAAGCCAAATCTAAATGCATTTGTTCGAGATACGAGATGATCGACATACGAGGTCAGCTCTGGCACGAATTAAACTCGTATGTCGAGGTACCACTGTACTCTATTTCTTTGAAACAGTACTCCACCAAGGATGAGAGACCAGCAATCTGGAATCAGCTCTCCCCAGAGATTTGCACTGTCGCCACCCTCCTCGCCTTCCGTAAGAGTTTTAAGACTTATTTATGTCACCAGACTTGGGGCAATTAGATTTTAGGCCTCTTGGCCAGTGAATGTTATGTGTGGCTGAAGTCTGAGTGTGTACCATTGGTTTTTAAAATATTGGAGATTTTAGGTTAGATTTTTTAGCTAATTAATTGGATTTGTTTTATTGTTTTTTATTATATGTTGTAAGCCACCCCGAGTCTTCGGAGAGGGGCGGCATAGAAATCCAATTAATAAATAATAAACAAATAAATCGGTTTGGTACTTAGAAAAGCCACCAAGACCTTGCATTTCAGAAAACCTTCAGGAAGGGTGAGAATGGTAGGTTCCCACCCAACAGAGATTTATACTAAAAATGCTATTTCTCAGCATGATGAACAGGAAGGTATCTATTACTATTTGCTTTAAGTTATTACTTATTATTTACATCTTTCTTGTTTACTATATTGTAACTGTGTACAGCATTGTGTTGCCATCTGGTGGCTACGTCAGAGCTAATACTGTGAATTCTTTAGCATCCAGAGCTAATAGCTTAAACCAGGGCAAAATATTAAAAAGGATTTTAATGAATACATATTAAGGGAGCTACAAAGAAATAAAAATATTCCAAACTGTATCTCTCCTCTTACTGAACTCCCAGAATAACAGTGGCTCATTGCTAGAGCCAGCAGGTAATTGCAAAGCACCATTTTTTTCCCCTGCACCAAGATTCAGACTTTCAGCAGCTTTTTATACCTTTTTTTAAAGAGATAGTGATATAAACAATAACACTTGGAGATGGCTTGATAGCAGTTCCTATCATAGACTTGATCACATCTCAGACAGTGGACCTAGTCTCGGGGGAATGTTAAATAAGGCATCATCTCTAGCAGAACTACACCTGAGGATGGATTGATGACATTTTGTCAGTAACTTGGGAATCATTTGATCCTTTGCTAAGAATATTTTTATCGGAAACACCATCTCTACTGTGCAGCTGCTGCTGCTGCTCCTTCCCGCCTCAGGAGACATCAGATCACAGAACTCCTGCTGTACTTTTTCTCTTAATTGTTACAAGTAGGAATAAACATAAAAGGCTCAAAGGTGAGAGTGATTTACAGTACAATGGTGCAATTTACAAAGCTTGCTAAGTAACTTCTAAGCATGCATGCCGAGGAATTCATCAATACAAATTTTGTTAAATTACGCATGCTGTCTCTGCTGGCTAAGTAACCCTTCCTGCCTTTATATGTGCAAAAGAGAAAAGGGATCCACACCATTTCCTGCTCACCAATCTTGTGTGATGCCATGACAAGCACTTAATGGTGTTTGCAATTAAAATGGCCTGTAAGCCTGAGTAAGTAACTAAATCCTTTTTCTCCCAAGCCTTACTCCCATCAGACGTATTTTAGGGACCTTTTTTGCAAGTCTCTTTACATTTTACTGCTGAGCGATAGCTCTTCCTATAACATAATGACAAGAGGAGAAACAACTAAATCAGCGATAGAGCATCTGCTTTGCATGTAGATGACCCCGTTATTAATCCCTAGAAGAACACAGGAGAGACTTTCTTCTATAAGTCTGGAAAGACACTGCCCGATCACTGTAAATAAGAAATAAATTAGAAGGCACACCAAAGGCAGCTGTCTTCCTATGCCCAGTCTGATCCAAAACTATTGGGGCTATCCAAATAAATCTGTACATCAACAAGATTTGCTGGGAAACAGATGTAGCGCCGACCTTAGAGATAACCCTAACTGCAGTATTTTCCCTTATATATATATATATATATGGGGGGAAAGTATCATTCTGTGGGGAAAATTAAATTACAGCGTCTATTGCTATGAGGATAATATCTCTTAATTCTTAACAATAGGTGGTCTAGCCTTACTGGAAGAGATCCCATAGTGAACTAGGAGTTATAATAGACTCTGTAATAGACAGGATTGGAAAAGATCGTTTAAATTATCCAATTCAGTGTAGGAATCCAAATTGAACTGTCTCAGGCAGGGGGAATTGCTCATCTGGTAACAAATAGGAACCCACATCCTTTTTGGATAAGGATTTCTACTGTTGAACTGGTCTACTAAAAAGTTTGGGGGTTTAACCATCAATTAAACAATAACCTTGGGAGCAGGATTGAAACTGTTGAGCACTATGATTGCTGGTATGAACTGCAGGACTATGGAAAGTAGAAAGACATTCTGGGGGAAAATCTCTTCCATGTTGCTGCCAAAAAGATAACAGTATGTGGTTACCAAGAGTTAAGCCTGATTTGGAGTTGTTATCTTTAGGTCCTTTTTTAATACCTACTCTTTACAAACCCATATATTTACCATTCTGTGACTGTGCATTTCTGTTTCAGTTTTTTTAAAAAACTGTTGTATTTGTCTCCAATTAAATTTTGTTGTGTTGCTTTCAGCCAATTTTTTTTAACTTATTAAGACCTTTTTTAATTTCTTCTAAGGTTTACTTGTTAACTGTTCCATCCAATTTTGTTACTTCCACAAACCTGATAAGCATTCATGTCTCTTCCACTAATTTATCACAATAAACCTTCAATTTAACAGATCTTGATTGTACAGACTTCAGATGCAGTGGACTGAATCTGTCTACTGTATGCTGTATGCTTCTGTGCATGCATAATATCTACTCTGCCATTTTCTTAGGTGTAAAATATGCAAAGACAGCAACATATACGTATATAAAAGCTGTTCTATCATTTTGCATGTATGTACAATATGCAGGAAATTTGAATGAAGTCCCTAATACAATATGATTTTCCACATAGACCACATAAAAGTGTTCCATGCTCCTTGAAATATGAACATTTGCATTAATGATTTATTTATATTCTGGTATCAGATTTCTTTTATTCACTTTCATAATTACCACTCAAGATTAGTTCTACTACAAAGGTAAAGGACATTGCAAAAGTAGAAAGTGCTTTGCAGATCATTTTTCTTAAAACAATCTATTGTTCTTTTGTATAAAGAAGAAATAATTACCTCCTGCCTTTCTTTTGTTTACCTGTCAATGGCCAGACACTGTCTAATGTGGCCATTAGATCATTGGGAGAGGGGAGTTCCATAGTGCACTACAGTGTGTATGTATATATACACACATACACATTCACACATATTGGGAAGTCACAGTTCTGCGAGGAATTTAGTCATTTTTAAGATTGTTTAGCCATTACAATGGAAATTAGTAAGGACTCATCTCAAAACAATTGTGCTAAAGTTAGACTGAAGCCCTCTCTTGGGCTATTTCCTTTTTTTATTTCCTTTTTTTATATGGGCCTTGAATAAACTGGTATTAATCAAACTTTATCTATGTAAGAGATCAGGGCTAATTTCCGGTTTTCTTTGCTGCCGATTTGCTTCTTGACGCGCCGTGTGGGTGTACGCACATGCGCAGTGCTAAAAACCCAGCTTCTGTGCATGCGCAGAAGCAAAAATGGCTTCTGCATGTGCACAAAAGAAAAAAAACAAGATGGCAGTATTTGTGGCACCACCAAAAGAGCCAGTTCAGGGGCATGGCCGGCATGGCTCACTGCTGGTTCTAGCAACCCAGGCCGCCAAGTTATTCCCGGTTCCACAGAACCAGTCCAAACCGGGAGGAACCCACCTCTGGAAGAGATAGACCACAATAAATTCAGCAGGGATGCAGTCCACTTACCTTCCCTACCGGTTTGGAAGTGTGCATGTCACGTCATTTTTTTGATCCACTGTGCATGCGCAGAAGGTTTTACGCAGGCGCAGAGGGTTAAAACTAGGAAGTAACCAGCATCCAGGCAAATGTGCAGAGCATTGCACTGCCGCTGCTACTGGTTCTGCAAATCACATGCTGCCACTACCAACTTGTGCATGTCGGATAGAACCAGGAATATTTCACCACTGAAATTAAGTCACCAATAGGTGTTGCACCAATCTGATGGTAATGGGAAGTGTAACTTCTTTTGAACAAAGCAGGGGAGAAATATATTGTCAATGAGAGATAAAACCACTGTGAAACCTGAAATCAAGAATGTGATTTAAGGTCTTGATTTTCAAGCAGACATACAGCAAAGAAACAGTGAACCTCCATATGTGTTCTTTGTGATTTTGGTTTCCTGACAGCAGAGCTGTGTGAAATTGTTTCAAAGGGAGTTTTAGGAAATGTTACAGAAATTCACAATAAAATGTCCAAAGTAGACAAATATGATCAGCAGTAAGGATTTCAGGACTTTCCATCCGACAATCACATGACTCCTCAGGTGTATTTTGAGAAGAGAAATGATCAAAGACAGAAGTGCACACCAGCAAAACTCAATACAGTACAGCAGTGTTTTTCAACCTTGGCAACTTTAAGATGCGTGGACTTCAACTCCCTGGCTGGGGAATTCTTAAAGCTGCCAAGGTTGAGAAACACTGCACTACAGGCTCAACTTTCTCACCTGCTAATCCAATTGGGACTAATGCTGCCATATTTTTTTCCAGAAGCGATAGTGTTGAAAGAGACAGACTGCATGAACAGAAAGCTCTTTGTGTGTGTGCACACATCTACACATTTTCCCCCATTGTGAAATAAAGCATACTTCTGTCTTTAACTCCCAGAACTTTTGTTGGAAGAAGATGCATCTTTTTCAATATTATGGTCCATTCCTTATGTAGACAGTATGATTGTTTTATGTTTCATTAGCCTGTATAGCACAGATCAATACAAAAAGCTTAAAGGAATGCTTCAAACTGAAAGATAACAAGCCTTATTTTTTTTTTGTATTTCTGAAAGGTCAAGTGCTGTAAATACTGGCCAGATGACACTGAGATATACAAAGACATTAAAGTTACCTTAATAGAGACAGAGCTTCTTGCTGAATATGTGATTCGAACATTTGCAGTAGAAAAGGTGAGCAAAGATACAGTTTTTCAATGTTTCTAGCCACAGTCTTATTAAAATTAAGACACCTTTAAGTTAAATTCTTGTTCCAAAATTGTTTCTGGCTAAAGGCTGATTGTCTTTAACTGGTTACCCTATCTATTTTTTGCATTGAGTTAAAGAATGGGATTATGGGTGCTTTACATAATCAAAAAGACAAAACAATGACAGAGAAAGCAGTGCATATTTTATCTTGGTCCCAGTGTTCTTCAACATCTTCATAAGTAATCTATATGAGGGATAGAAGGGAATTCATCAAATTTGCCACAGCAAACTAGGGGGGGTGGTAGCTAATACTTTACAACAGTGTTTCCCAACCTTGGCAACTTGAAGATATTTGGATTTCAACTCAGGGAATTCTCCAGCCAGCATTTGGGAGTTGAATTTGGGAATTTGGGAATTCTTGGAGTTGAAGCCCAGATATCTTCCAGTTGCCAAGGTTGGGAAACACTGCTTTAGAAGATAGACTCAAGATTCAGAAGGATTTTGACATACTTGAGAGCTGGGCCCAATCCAATAAAACACAATTCAGTGGTAAGAAAAGTAAGGTCCTTTACATAGACAATAAAATCTAAATGCACAGGTACAGAATAGGTGCAGTACCTGGCTCAAAGTAACCGTATGTCTGAGAGGGATTTAGATGTCCTAGTAGAGCACTACCTAAGTATAAGCCAGCAATGTGCTGCAACTGCCAAAAAAGTTAATGCAATCCTGGACTGTATTAACAGATGTTTCAAGGTTACATGAAGTGATTTACCACATTACACTGCACTAGAGAGACCCCACTTTGAATATTGCATCAAGTTCTAATCACCACGATAAAAAATGATGCTGAGGTCCTAGAACAGGTGTGCCAAACTCAAGGTCTGTGGACTGAATCTGGCCCACGGAGTGTTTAGATCTGGCCTGTGTGGCTGCCTTGGAAACAGCGAATGATCAATCTGCAGTGCCCCTGCCAGTGAAAATGGACTCAGGAGGGCCACACGCAGTCCTCATGGGTTCTGTTTTCACTGGCAGAGGATTGCAGGAGCTGTCGCAGCCAGAAACAGAGCTCAGGAGCCCGTTTTGTCTGGCAGAGCGTTCGGGCCATCACAGGCGCCCCCAACACTAGTGATGTTGAACTGGCCATGCCTATCCCGACCCCCCAGGTCAAACATAACCTGATGCGGTTCTCAGTGAAATTGAGTTTGACACCACTGCCCTAGAAAGAATACAGAGAAGAGCAACAAAGATGCTAAGAGGTCTGGATACTAAATCATGCAATGAACAATTGAGGGAGCTATGTATTTCGAGTCTAACAAAGAGGAGGATTAGTGGGAAATATGATAGTCTTCCAGTACTTGAGAGGCTGTCACAGGGTAGAGAGGGACATTTTATTCAAACCACCCCAAGGACAGGACAGAAACAGGTGGAATATCATTAAAGAGAGATCCAACCTAGAACTAAATATTTCTTGACAGTGGAAACAATTAATCAGAGGAATACTTAACTCCAGACATTGTGGGTTCTTCACCACTGGGGGTGTTCCAAGTGATGGAACAGCCATTTGTCTGGAATAAGTTCTCCTACTCAAGCAGCGGTTAGACTAGAAGACCAACAAGGTATTTCTCTATGTTCTAGGTCCTATGACTAGAAATACCAAATACAACAGAATAAAATCATACCAAACAAAAAAAGTAGAAGTCCATACACCACCCTATCAATAGTCTCAGAAAATAGCCAATTTTTCAATATCTTTTGTAATATCATGGAGGGGGGGACTAATGGGAGAATGGTATTCTAAATCATGCCAATCTCTTTTCTGGTAGCAAATAAGATAGAAGATGGGAGTAAATTCCGAAAGTCCGCAAATTTTAAAAGAGGGCTAAATGGAGTTATATTTTTTCTATGTCATTTGAAAATGCTCACTGCTGCTGCTTTTCTTTTTTCTCTTTTTTTCTCTTGCAACCAATTAACAGAGAGGTGCCCATGAGATCAGAGAAATCAGACAGTTCCACTTCACTGGCTGGCCGGATCATGGTGTACCATACCATGCTACAGGTCTTCTCGGATTCGTCCGGCAGGTCAAATCAAAAAGCCCACCTAATGCCGGCCCATTAGTTGTACACTGCAGGTTAGCAGGCCCTATTTTGTATTCTTTAGTTGCGAAAAATGTTGGTCACTTTTTATTCTTTTTAAATTTAGCACAGCTGGAACTATCTGGGTGCAATTAATTTGTATGTCATATTTTTAATTGCTACAGTTTATGAAGTGCCATTCATGAACCGGAAATAATGGTGTATAATATTCATTCTATGAGTGCATCTTCCTCAACTGCAACAGGCTGAGAAATCTGATTAGATTTATACCCAGTGTAAATGTTACAGACTCCTTCCAAAAGTTTCTAGAATATATTTCCCCGTGATGGCATTTCTCAGTCATCGCAGCTACTTACTTGAGCCACCATTCATAAAAGGTGCATGCCCAATATAACAATACAACAACACTGCTAACCAAACAAATGTGTTGTTAAAATATTGTATTAGACAAATGGATTTTTAAAAGCAAGCAGCATTGATTATTAACAGGATCATTCTAGGCCTGGAGAGGAGATTTAGTACTGCTGCAATCCTAAAGAATACTTTATTGTTCTTATTTCAATTGGAAAGAAATGTCCTCATTAATTCCAACTGGGATTTTCCATAAAGCAGATACAAGCTTCAGAAGATAATAATTTGGATATTTAAATGTTTTGCAACATACAGTTGTTGTTTTTCCAAGAAAACGGTGTGTTCTCTTCAACTATGGTGATTAAAACCTTTCTTTAAAACTGACATTTTGAGATTTCTTTTCCTAGATTTTCTGGCCCAAGATCATCAAGCTGGCTTTGTGCCTAAGGCAGGACTAGAACTTACAGTTGCCTGATTTTTAGCTTGGTATCTGGTGCTCTTATAATATTTTTTTGGCATGTCACTCAAGAAATACATAATCTTTCCATTTTGATGAAAGCAATTGCTATTGTTAAACTAATAACAATTGTGCTTTTGTGTTTACAGTGCAGGTGCTGGAAGAACTGGGTGTTTTATTGTCATTGACATTATGTTAGACATGGCCGAAAGAGAAGGAGTTGTAGATATATTCAACTGTGTCAGAGAACTTCGATCTCGAAGAGTTAACATGGTGCAAACAGAGGTATTCTAAGCATTCTTTCATTTTCAATTGTCGTATTGAATAGAATAAAAATGTCCCTTGTTTTGTCACATATTGAAATTTAAATGTCAGGTGGCCTTCAACTTTTTTGTGAGGTTCCTTACCCTAATTGCTGGATATTATGTTCAACAAAGTAGCAACATATAGCCAACCCCAAAATGCTAGACCACATTGGACTCAATATTTTGGGTTATATCAGTTTTTACCTCTGGGTCAAGGACCTCAAAAGTCCAGGCATTTTAAATTCTTATTTTCTTAGACTTATAATAAGAAAATAAAATGAAGAGTTTTTAAAATTTGGTTGGAATAATGCCAGATAGAATGAGTATGTGTTAGATTTGTCTATGGAATATTGTTCCAACAGTCTGATATTTTTCATTTCTCTAGGAACAGTATGTATTCATACATGATGCAATACTGGAAGCCTGTCTTTGTGGAGATACCTCAGTTCTAGCATCACAAGTTAGATCAGTCTATTATGAAATGAATAAACTCGATCCTCAAACCAATTCGAGTCAGATCAAAGAAGAATTTAGGGTAAGTCAGTTGATTGAAGCACATTTCAAAAGCCAAACATTGTAAAATGACCTTTCAAAAAGCTCAATTTTTTATATATTACTCTATGAAGCATAAATTCTCTTCAAATTTAATTCCCTGGAAATCAATGTAACCCTGAAGACATTCATTCTTGAGTAATTTTCTGTCAAATTCATTTTATCTTATTTTGGTAGACTCTAAACATGGTGACCCCAACCCTTCGGGTAGAAGACTGCAGCATAGCACTTTTACCCCGGAATCATGAGAAGAATCGGTGTATGGATGTTCTTCCTCCAGACAGATGTTTGCCTTTCCTTATCACAATAGACGGAGAAAGCAGTAATTACATTAATGCTGCACTGATGGATGTAAGCTCTTGTCTTGATTTTCTTAGCTAAAAAGGTATATGCCTGATATCAAAGAACGTGGGAAATTGCAAGAAGCTTGGCCCCATAAATGGCTCAAATCTTTCAAATATGCTTTCCTGAGTTTACTTTTAAAATCTTAAACATTCCTAGATGTTCAGTATAAGTTATATAACTGCTAAGGTATGAAAATATCTGTTCAGAGAGGATCACAGTCCAGCCAACTTCATAAACATTTTTTTAACAAGCCAGCATTATACAGCAGGTTTCATAAATTACATTGGCCAGTTGGATGACAATACTTAGTTGATCTGGGTTGATCATAAAATAGCTCAACAGAGTCAACCCTCATCAGTGCATGGATAAAAGAACAGGAAAATACCAAAAGATATTGAAGAAGAAGAAGACCGAACTGGAAAGCCAGAAAAAAATTTAAAGAGAGGCAACAGCAAACCACATTTATATTGTTGCTAAGAACCTTGCAGAGATGTTCTTAAAACCTCTTGAAATTGAAAATGGTTTGAAGGATAACCTTTGTTGTAATAGTCCTGGACAGTTTACATACTATCAGTGATTCATAAAACAAAACAAAACAAAACTGAATAAATGACAAAACAGATTTATGCAACATATAGATTTAATCAGAATGCCTCCTATGTAATATATGCATATTAACTGTGAAGAGTAACTCATAATGCAACTAAGGCTACAAATAGTATATACAATCTTGTTGGGGCTTATTTCAAAGTTTATGTATGTGTCTTTGTATGCATACAGCATCATGCACACATATAGAACAAGACTTTAAGGTCTTGTCAGCATAATAATATAGGGAGAAATTTTTAGTTTTCTTTTTTATTTTCATAGTAATGAACAGAAGAAGGAAAAAGCCTGCTGGCGTAGATAATACACAGGCCATTACTTCAGTCAATTGATTCTTTTATAACTGAATGAGCATTTGCTAAGAATACTTTTACCGCTATCCACATTAAATGCAGATATGGAAGTTTTAATACACTTACATCACTTAAGTAAAAGGATACTTAAATATGTTTTACACATTTAAGAGGAGTATCTCTGACATTTTAGAACAGCAGTAATTAAGGCTGTTACACATGTATACACACATGCCAAAATGCAGACTTCAGAAAAGAACAAAGGCATTCTCAAGAATCTTCCATTAAAGCAATCTTTTCCGATACGACTACTAGTTTCACTGTTAGCACTTATATCATTTATAATAAAGATAGGTGAAAAGGTTGTATGCTCAAAAGCTGGGGGAATCACAGTGATTATGCTAGTGATTGACGCTGCCTACAGTATCCAACATATATTGTACTGTGTGTGTGTCTGTCTGTCTGTTTGTCTGTCGAATCGAGGGCCAAAATAGATCTATCCTAGTCTCCCCTAATTTTTAAATTCGGCAAAAACATGTGATACACACACACATATACGCACATATATATAAATGAAGAGGCAAGAGCCATTGCATGCATGCATGCATGCATACATTCATGCATACATACATACATACATACATACATACATACATACATATATGTAGCCACTTTTATTGAATCCTTCAACCTGCTGCCCTAAACCTTAAGATACACAACTGTTAGATACATCTGGAGGGAACCAGGCTAGAGATGTCAGCCTTATTTCATAGCTATTTCCTTTTTACCCAGGAGTTCTCAAATAGTACACATCAAGCCATACAAACTAATATGGCAGACACAACAGTGTAATTAAAACACTGCTCCTTTCTTATATGGATTGACATTTATTAAAAAGGAGCAAGTGTGATCACAGCTGCTATCTTGGTGATTGTTTTAATCCATCGCCCTAGTACGTAGCCTTTATCTATTCCTAAAATAAGCCTTGCTTCCCATTCCTTGTCCCTTGTGCTTGATGGCATTCTGCTAATATACACATGTAACCAAGACGGGAACCTCTGGTGCAACTTTAAGACTATGTCTGTATAACTTCACTATCTCCAAGTTCCGTTGGAAGATTGGGATTTAAAAGCAATTCTATTCTGAATCTGAATAGCTGTTAAGTGCTTTCATGCCAGTTCAGCAGATGTTTTTTCTTCTGTTTCCATAACATATAGAATATCATTTTTTGGAGAAAATATTATTCATATTCATATTTTCCTTTTCTTACTGTAGCTTTAATCCTGATTTTAATCCTCCATTAAAATACCCGTCTTATTTTTCAGAGTTATAAACAGCCTTCAGCTTTTATAGTCACCCAGCATCCTTTACCAAATACTGTCAAAGATTTCTGGAGACTGGTTCTAGACTACCATTGCACATCAATAGTGATGCTGAATGATGTGGATCCAGCACAAGTAAGTCAAATACATGAATTTAGTGAAATTACTTGCTTCGTATCTAATGTCTCCTTCAAGTTGAGTTGACTTTTAAGGGACTTATCTTGATAAAATAGGATAGAAGTGGCTTTCCATTAACTGCTTCCAAGATGTACGTTTCCAGTTTGTCAGTACAGTTTATAGTCCTGGAAATCTCTAAAAGGTCATCAATATGTTTTTCACTGATTGCAGAAAGGCCTTCTGTTATGTAGATCAGGGGTGTCAAACTCTATTTCATTGAGGTCTGCATCAGCGTTGTGTTTGACCTCAGGGGGCTGGGGTAGGTGTGTCCAGCTTGACGTCAATCATGTCAGGGGCACCAATGGTGAGCTGAGCACTTTGTCAACGAAAAATAGTTCCCAAGCTGCATTTTTGCTAGCAGAAGCACCATGGGTCAGCGCTTTGCTGTTTCCAGGGGGGCTCCATGGACTGGATCTAAGCACCCCGTGGGCCAGTTTGACAACCCTGATGTAGACCATATCAAGCTGTGGGAAGTCTTTGGAAAAATGGGAATCCCAGAACATACTATTTTTAATATTTGGAAGTGCAAATACAGTGATACCTTGTCTTACAAACTTAATTGGTTCCGGGACGAGGTTCTTAAGGTGAAAAGTTTGTAAGACGAAACAATGTTTCCCATAGAAATCAATGGAAAAGCGATTAATGCGTGCAAGCCCAAAATTCACCCCTTTTGCCAGCCGAAGCGCCCGTTTTTGCGCTGCTGGGATTCCCCTGAGGCTCCCCTCCATGGGAAACCCCACCTCCGGACTTCTGTGTTTTTGCGATGCTGCAGGGGAATCCCAGCAGGGGAATCCCAGCATCACAAAAACGAGCGCTTTGCTGGCAACGGAAGTCCAGAGGTGGGGTTTCCCAGTGAAGGGAGCATCAGTGAAAACACAGCATCGCAAAAACACCAAAGTCCTTGAAACCCCACCTCCGGATCTCTGCGTTTTTGCAATGCTGCGATTTCACTGAGGGTCCCCTCGCTGGGAAACGCCACCGCCGGACTTCCGTTGCCAGCGAAGCGCCTGTTTTTGCAATCTTGGGATTCCCCTGCTGGGATTCCCCTGCAGCATCACAAAAACACGGAAGTCCGGAGGTGGGGTTTCCTATGGAGGGGAGCCTCAGGGGAATCCCACCAGTGCAAAAATGGGCACTTCGCTGGCAACAGAAGTCCGGAGGCGGGGCATCGCAGTGGGTTTGTAAGGTGAAAATAGTTTGTAAGAAGAGGCAAAAAAATCTTAAACCCCGGGTTTGTATCTCGAAAAGTTTGTATGACGAGGCGTTTGTAAGACGAGGTATCACTGTACTTGCAAGTTCTAACAATATAAGTCAAAGACTACATAAGAGCTTTACACTAAGATTAAAGACAAAAAAGATTCAACTGATCACAACAGTTACAGCAGTCAAACTTAGAACTGACAATGAAGTGATAGATAGCTTTTGCCCTTTAGGTTTGACTATCAACAATAAAGGAACTGGGAGTCGTGAAATGTTTTGTAGACTAGCACTTAGTAGAGTAGCTATAAAATTCTATTCTCGAGTGGGAATATGAATCCTCAGTTTACTAGTCCAAAACAACCATTATTTACTGTGCCTCATAGATGCCAGATCTATTTTTGTGATGCTGAAATCATGCTCTTTATAATTGCTTCTTTCTCTCAGAAAATGAGGATCCCTGACTGTCATCCCCTGTCTTTAATAGGAGCAGTGCCATTAATTGCATATCCTCATGGGGACATTTTTCTGGGGATGCTTGATGTCAATTTAAGAAACTACACTAATTTATGCTGCTGGGAAAGAGACAATTATGTCTCCAAAGTGTTACATAGATGGTGGCTTGTCATCAGTGTTGTTTAATAGCCATGTGCACTTAGAACTAAAATGGCGCTGGCATGACTTCCTGAAATGCCACTCTTCCTTTGAGCCTTCCACATGTTACTTTGTTGTGTTCTTCCTGTCTCTTTCCAGCTGAAGTGTCAGCAAACTCTACATCAAAAGTAGTCAGTCACTTCCTGGAAACTGAAATATGAAACTCTGTTACAAATACGGCTGGAGTTGAAATATACTAAAGTTAAACTGCCACCTTTTTTCTAAAATTTCTGACTTATTGTACTGCTTAATGAAATGCTTTGTTTAAAGAGGAGAACATTAACATCTGAATCTGCTCTACTGTATGCTATATTTATCATAACAAGGGGGAAATATTTTTCTTAACATTTGAAATATTTTTGTCATTATTGTTTTAAAGTTCACAAATTACACCCCTTCTGCAAGTAAATTATAAATTTCAGGCATTCACTTGCATATTTTTGTATCCCAGCCACACTCACTGGTCTCCAGGGAAATTCATGAAAGGCAAAAGATCTTGTGTGCTGTTATTTTCAGAATGAACAAGGAAAGGCTTGTAGGATCAAGCTGATAGGTGCTACTAAAAAGTGCATTTGACTTTTGAATATTCAAAAGCGGCAAAATTGGCCTTCCTTCGTTATTTTTTAAAACTTTGGAGTCCTTCAGTCTGTTGACAACTAAACCTGGTTTCCTAAACTAATATCTGTTCCAAAATGTTATTTAGGATACATAAGGTGAAGTGGGAAAAGAAAACCCACACTTTGTTCATACGGTTTTTTTTACCCAACTGATATTACCGTCTTGTTGTTTGAGTATACTTCTTCTGAAGAAATGATTGTCCTTTATCTTTCCATAAAACTTCCATAAAATAACACACGTTACTTGTGTGATTGGTTACTTCAAACCCTCCTTGCTCATAATTGTTTACAGCCTTTGGCAGGAAAAAGTAGTTCTGGTGTACAAATTGAAGGAAGTATCCCATGTGGGCCACAACACTGAAACCTTTTTTGGGTTGGCCAGATAGATTCCTAGAATTAGACAAGGCAAGCTTGAAAGATTGCCTTGTCTAATTTTTTGCAGGAACTACTACGATTGCATTCCCAACAGGGGGCCGTGAAACCTCTGTTTAAAAGCTTTCGATTTAAAACAGTGGACCCCTTCCAAGTTAGTCTGTACCATTGTTAAACAATTCTTACCATTAGAAAAAGGGGGGGTCCATAGAAAATCTACTTCTTTGTATTTGAACTTGTTGTGTCTTATCTTGTCTTGTTAAATAACTCTGAACTATTCCATCCTGCCTTCTACATGACAGCCCTTTACAGCTGTCAAGTCTCCCTGTAGTCTTCCTTAAACATACCCAGTGCTTCCAACCTTTCCTTGTAATTTTTTCATCCAGGCCACTTATCATTTTGATTACTCTCTTCTGGATGTGCTCCAGTTTGTCAACATCCTTTCAAAAACATGCTGTCTAAAACAGGACACAATATTTAAGGTGTGATTCTAATGCAGCATTAGAGAAGAATAATGACTTCTTCTTGACACTCTACTTATTTTGCTACCGCAAAGGATAACTTTTTTTTGCCAGTGCATAATGCTGTTGGTGCATATGTAGCTAATGAACAACTATGAGACTTTTCACATGTGGTTTTGCTCAGTATGTCCTCTTCCTGTTCTATTCTCGTACATTTGGTTTTTTCTACTCAAATGTAAGACTTTATATTTGTTGTATCATCTTGCTGATTTCTGCCTATTGTTTCAACTTGTCAGTGTCCTCTTGAATTTCGATAACCCTACTATTTTGATAGTCCTCTAGCTTTGTGTCATCCAAAAATGTGAAAATCTCATTTTCTAATCCATCAGCCAAATCATTTCTGAATTAAACAAAACAGCACAAGGCTAGAACAAAGCCCTGTACACTATGTGACACTTCTTTCTAGTACTTTTTAAAACATATTTATAATTGACCTGGGATTAGGTGTTACTAGTGGAGCAGCTATGTTGCCGATGACAGTAAATTGTTCAAACTGTCAAGCGCTCCAAAGGATTCTTTTAGGGAGTAGATATCAAAATAGCAGATCCAGTGTATATAGTGATGCACATTGGAGCAAAAAATTTTGACTACTGTCACAAACTAATGGAATCAGAACTAAATAAAAAATGAGATATTGGAGTAAGGTTAAATTCAATGAACCTCTCAACATAGCTTGTATCCATTATAAAAAAAGGCTTACCATACTTTTCAGAGTATAAGACACACATTTTACCCACCAAAAGAGCGTGAAAATTTGGGTGCATCTTATACACCCATGCCATTGGTTCATCATCACTGCCTTAGGCAAAATGATGTCAACATTCACCATTGATCTGTGGACCCATGTCCATTCCTGTGCCCTCCTATGGTTTCTCTTGCTGTTCCAGAGGCCCGGTAGGGGCAATTCTCTGATCAGGGTACATCTACCTGCAAATGTCCTCTCGTCCCTAGCCTGGTGGGGTTCTCAGAAACCTTCTACAAGGTTTCTTTCATGTGCATGATTTCTAAATTTTGCCAAGAAATATTCCATATTAAGAAAAGAGTTGCTCCTACCTGGAGCAAGTCAATTTTGATTATTAAACTGTAGTGGATGAAAAATGCATCAATTACATTTCTATTCAATGTAAAATACTGGAATTATGTTATGCTGATATCAGAAGACATGCGCTGTTTGTTAATTGCTTCTTAGGCAGCATTTAAAATGTTGTCACTGACATTTAAAGGTTAAAATGGCTAAGGTCTACATCTTCTGATGCAAATTTCCTCAAGCATTACAGTCTGAAAATGTCCCCAGACTGTCCAGCATGAAATAGAGGGCAGTTTCCTGTTAGTCCCAGGAGTGCCTTCTCTCAGGAAATGCAGTTAATGCACCTTCTCTTACTCCAGGGCATCAGCCACAAAATGCATTTTTTTCCACTAGGTTTTTAATTGTTACTTCTTGTTTGCAAGATTTTAAAGTTCTTTCTGTCTTTATTTTTGTAGCATTCATTATATCGATTGCTAGCCTTGCATGTCCAAATAAATAGAGAGGCAGGATATAAATTAAATCCCAAATACAATCCTTTAGTGGTTCTCTGGGTTTGTTTTGTTTTGTTTGCTTGGCCTTAACTGTCTGACTGAGCCCATTTGTAAATTGATGTCTGGAATATTGGAAAGTGGAGATTCAGGACGGATTAAGAGAGACTCAGGCTACATAATATTATCTGCTATTTAAATGGTCCACAGTATCTCTTTGATCCCCTGTGATTACTACACAACGCAGTATACTGTTGGAACAAATTGTCAAAGTGGAAAAGGAGATATTTGTATATATGGAAGGCAACTAAGGTTTTGGTGGTGTTGAGATTAAAGAAAAATGTTAGCTTGATACCTATAATAATCAGCAAAGGAAGGGGTTTGGGGGGAATGATATCCCCAGAGAAGCAAAATATTTTCCATAGAGATTTTCTTGCATGTGTTTCCCAGCTCTTTTTTTGGAAGAAGTGGGGGATATAGCATCCAGGAATGGGTTAATCTTGTCAGCTTGCTGATTGGACTGAGTCTGTCAATGCTGGTTTAGGTCACGCCTCTGTTGCTACTACCCTTGGCAGCTTTTCAACAGTCGCTATTTTTCTGAAAGAAGTTGAAAGTTCTGTTTCACCAGATATTTGGAAATGATTTGAAAATGATTGTTTCAAAAGTATTGTTCTTCTTTCCATTTAGTCTGAAATTGTAGTTAAATTCAATTTATTTATATTTTCAACATACATTTGTTAATGTAAATAAAAGTAAAATTATAAACACCTTTATAAACATTTTATTTTGCAATGTGTGTATTCTGTATTTGTATATACAAGAAGTGTATATACAAATACAATTGTATCACATGTTTTTGCTGAATTTTTAAAATTAAGGGAGACTAGAAAAATCCGACAGGAAAAACAAGTACAATTGTATATACACTTCTTGTAGAAGTGTAAGGGAGAACTTGGTGACACCTGATGAAGTGGGCAAGGCCATGGGAGCTGGGAGCTCCACCACCTGTTTATTGGAATGGTGTCCCGGGGTAACACAAGACTGGATCCAGGCACTGGTCAATGCTTCTTTGATGGTCAATGCTTCTTTGATGGAGTGATCCTTCCCGCCTCCATTAAACTTTCCCTGGATCCGGCTATTCTTAAACAACTATCAGCCTATCTCTTAGGGCAGGTTATTGAGAAAGTGGTGGCGCTCCAACTCCTACGGTCCTTGGATGAAGCCAATTATCTTGACCTTTATCAGTCTGGTTTCAGGGTCAGCTACAGCACTGAAACTACTTTGGTGGTGCTGATGGATGATCTCTGGCCCGGGATAAGGGTCACTCTTCTATCCTGGTCTCCATGGTATCCTTCTGCACAGACTAGAGGGGTTGGGAGTGAGAGACACCGTTTTATGGTGGTTGTAATCCTACCTGTGGTCAGTCACAGTTGGTGTTGGTGGAGGGTCAGAGATTGGCTTCTAGGCCCCTCTTCTGTGGGGTGCCTCAGGGGTTTGTTTCCCCCCCCCCCCGCTGTTTAATATGTACATGAAACCACTGGGTGAAATCATCCAATGACACAAGGTGAGTTTCCAGCAGTACACTGATGATACTCAGCTATATATCTCCACCCCATGTCAGTTCAGTGAAGCAATGGAGATGATGTGCCAGTGCCTGGAGGCTGTGAGGGTCTGGATGGGTGTCAACAGGTTCAAGCTCAATCCCAACAAGATGGAGTGGCTGTGGGTTTTGCCTCCCAAGGACAACACCATCTGTCCTTCCATCACTCGGGGGGGGGGGACTTTTGATCCCCACCTCAAAGAAGGTCCAACTTCGGAATCCTATTCGACCCACAGTTGAGGGTAGAACAACATCTCTCAATTGTGGTGAGGGGGATGTCCACATGATGCACTCTTTGTGGCCCTATTTGGACAGGGAGTGTCTCCTCACAGTCACTCATGCCCTCATCATCTCGAGGCTCAATAACTGCAAAGCACTCTACATGGGGTTACCTTTAAAGAACGTTCAAAAACTTAAGATAGTCCAAAATGCAGCCGTGTGAGCCATCTTGGGTTTACCAAGATATAGCCACATATCATCATCACTCCCTGAGCTGCATTGGCTATCGATAGGTCTCCAGACGCAATTTAAATTGTTGGTTATTACCTATGAAGCCCTGCATGGTTTAGGACCAGAGTACTTACGGGACCATCTCCTGCCTCATGCATCCCAGCAGCCGGTTAAATCCCACAGGGTCGACCTTCCCAAGGTCCCGTCAGCCAAACAGAGCCGACTGGCTGGGGCCGAGCGGAAGGGCCTTCTCTGTGGTGGCTCCAATCCTATGGAATCAGCTCCCCCCAGAGATTGGCACTGCTTCTACTGTCCTAGCCTTTCGAAAGGCTTTTAAAATACACCTTTGCCAGCAGGCCTGGGGCCGCTGAGCGTTGACATTCTGCTCCGGCCGATAGTATGCTTGTGGTATGATTCTGGTTTCAATGCTAAGGTTTTAAATTTTGTATCATTTTATTTTATATGATCTTTGATATTGGGGTTTTAAAATTTTGTATTCTTTTATCTTCTACGCCACCCTGAGTCCACAACTTGGGAATCCTATTCAACCCACAGCTGAGTTTAGAACAACCTGGAGAAGGGCGGCCTATAAATGCAAATAAACAAACTACAAATTTCACGGGAGATTATATTATTAGAACTGAGAATTGTTTCTGCATTTTTCTTTCTTAAAAGATATATGCAAAATAACAGCATAAGCTTTTAAAATGTTGGTATTTTCTTGAAGTACTGTAAAGTTTCTTCATATATAAACTTAAATACAAGCATTACTTCCTTTTATCTTTGGAAATAATTTTATTTTTCAGACAGTTAAAAAGAAGTGGCATCCTTTTATGCAGATATAGCTTTCTGTGATCCTTGGACATTAAAAATCACATTAGAATATATGGAGTCATCCTAAAAATACAATTAAACCTGAATTAATCTCTTTCTTCTACAGTTATGTCCACAATATTGGCCTGAAAATGGTGTTCATAGACATGGTCCTATTCAAGTAGAGTTTGTTTCTGCTGATTTAGAAGAAGATATAATCAGTCGAATATTCCGAATTTATAATGCATCAAGAGTAAGGATCTTATCTACTTATTTGCTTATTTTTCTTATGAGGGATAGAAATATGGTTTGAGTTCACATTTTAGGAAATCCAAATTTAATTGATGATTTATTTTAATATTTATTATTTGATAGAAACATTCCATATAAAAAGTCCACTGTGTTCATAAAATATTCCATCTGTAATGTAGACTATTTAATATTCTATAATTAGAACCAGCAGAGAAGTTTCAGTTGGAACAAAAGTGTTGCCAGGATTTGGATGAATTTAGAAAATCTAGACCCTATTGGATCAGTGTTAAACTGCCTAATTAAAACATACAAGAATGAAGAACAATCAATAAGCAACCTTGCCAGGTCTTTTACTTGGTTAGTTAGTTATTTTCCTGAATTAAGGATACAAACATTTATATTTTGAATATTTTCAAACATTAACAGATCAATAACCCTGAAGACTTCTTTTTTTCCAAATCATAAGTATTTGTCAATAGAACTGAGAAATTGGAAAACATGTTTTTTTCTTTCTTTCCCTTTATTATAAATTAGTAGAAATTTTCAACAGATAAGTACAGTTTCCCAAAGATGCCAAAGAAGGGAGAGTTATTCTGAACGAATTGGTCTGTATTTAGCATGTTAACAATCAGTCATCAGAATGAAAGTTCATTTCAGAAATTTGACAATGACAAGCATATTAAAAGAGCAACACTGTTGGAATTATATTGCAAATTTCAGCTTGGTAGCCTGTGATTGCTATAATATTAATCATATATTTGGCTCTTGCAGCTGGTACCATTGTTTCACTTTGGCATATCTATATTTTCAGCTGTTTAAAATATCATCTTAAATCTGAGATTCAAAGTCATAATTTTGAAATGCGAATTTATTTAGAACATTGTAAGCAGCAATCTTCTATAACAATGTAAGGTTGTAAGGCACTTATTTATTTGAACTATGAATAAATAATACTGTCTTTTTTTTTCTTCACCTGTTGGTTGGGTCCCCACAGCCCCAGGATGGCTACCGAATGGTACAGCAATTTCAGTTCCTGGGATGGCCTATGTATAGAGACACACCCGTATCTAAGCGGTCTTTTTTGAAACTCATACGACAAGTGGACAAGTGGCAGGAAGAATACAATGGAGGAGAAGGCCGAACAGTTGTCCATTGCTTGTAAGTGAATAAAACTCTTATGAAGCTGTTGTTTAGAATTTTAATTAGATTTTAATCTAATTCAAATACTACAAGTCTGTAAAGTCACAGCTGTAATTGTCCGTAGTACAGATGGGGCTTATAGTATTGGGGGGGGGTGGGTTAGAGAACAGATAGCTTGCCCCAAATGTACCTAGTAAAAGTATTGCAAAAGCAATATTCACACTGGAGAATTCCTAATTAACAACCCCAGAGCAATTTAACAACCCCATAGACAATCCGTTTGTCAATAATTGTTCAATACAGGTTATAAATCTCTTAAGTACTGCCACACTGAGAACTACCGTAAATCAGAGAAGACTGTGGTCTTTCTGCTCTTCTTATATGTTTCCCAGAGATACCATTATTAATATTATTTGATGCAAAATGGTGCATTTCATTTCTTTGTAAGGAAGAGGATGTTAATAATAATAATAATAATTATTATTATTATTATTATTATTATTATTATTTATTGGATTTGTATGCCGCCCCTCTCCGTAGACTCGGGGTGGCTAACAACAATAATAAAAACAACTAAAAACCCCTATTATAAAACCAAACATACGCACAAACATATCATGCATAACTTGTAATGGCCTAGGGGGAAGGGCTATCTCAACTCCCCCATGCCTGGCGGTATAAATGAGTCTTGAGTAGTTTACGAAAGAGAGGAAGGGTGGGGGCAGTTCTGATTTCCTCGGGGAGTTGGTTCCAGAGGGCCGGGGCCGCCACAGAGAAGGCTCTTCCCCTGGGGCCCGCCAACCGACATTGTTACCATTTCTGCCATTGTTTCATCCCATCTTCTTCATGTTGTATCATTTTGTATCCTGCTTGTACTGCATGGGAAAGGAGGCTCAGAAGGATCGGCTGGAAGGTCATTCATGATATCATGAAATTGGAAGGGACCACTAAAATCATATCATCTATTTTCTGCAAAGTACAGAAAAAGCAATTAAACCATCGCTGAGAGGTGGACAAAGATAGAATTTCAGTAATAAATAATTGGAATTCATGAAGATTTGGATTGCCATAGTGTAAAGAAAATATTTGCAAAGAGAATTCTTTATTTATTGCCAAATCAGTTTCAAGCAATATAAATACAGAGTCTACATATGGACATTACTGGATGCACAACACTGCAATCAAACTGACAACATAATAGAAAATGGACAAATGAGAAGTGCAATCTGTTGAGCCTGGTGGAAGAGACCATAATTTATTGATGTCAAATATATAGGCTAAACCTAAGAGAATGAAACTGACGGGGTTAACAAGATTTGATGTGGGCAGTATGCATTAAGAATATAAGATCAACGTAAGGAACAGATTCAGACAATGAATCAATTATGCACTAGAGAGTCTAAGGAGCTGTACAAAGAAATGAGACCTTGTAAAATTGAAGTAAAAACAATCTAAAAATGTCAAAGATTAGAAGATCCAATGAGCTTTCAGAGCATGAATAGGCACTTCTAGGTCTAGTAAGAAAAGACAAAGAAGAAATAATTTATGTGAGAGTCAACAAAAAGAGAAAAACAATAAAAATGTGAAATGTTCTGTTCAGAAAAATAATAGAAAAACCCACAGTGGAATTAGAAACACTCAGAAGTAATCAGGCAGAAGATCTAATAGAACAAATGAGATTAAAGGAAAATAGAAAGATTATAGTAGGTGGCAGCCAAAATGAAGCAAATGCTCTAAATTTTTTCTACCATCTAGTGGTCAGGCAAGCAATAGGTAGGTAATTCTTGGTGAAAAATAAAGCATATGAGCATCACAGAATCAACATTCTGTATAGTGATAGAACATTGGTTTTTCTCTAGCCGGTAATATTAGATTGGAATTTCAGGTGGAAAAAAATATCAGTTTTTGTTTTTGCAGGGTCATTTGGTAACACTAAATGGGCATCAGCACAGTTATCAGTCAAATGCAAACAAGGTTCTTTGATTTGATTAACTGTAGATGAGCAAAGCTGATAGATAATTTTGTTTTTCTTGGGCTTAAGAATAAAGGAGGAAAGTATGTTAGAGGAATAAAAAAGGAAATCAATCTTAAGGAGAAAGGCTGTGACAAACAGACAAGATCACACAGCATAAGGACATTTCAGTGACAACAAAGTTCAGAACTATTAAACTTAAATGTTCTTTTGGGCAAGGAGAAATTCATCTACTTTGGGGATGTGATAGAAGTGGACAAAGGACTAGAAAAAATGACTACATTTGGCCAGCTGAGAGATGAAGGAGAAAATAATAAATAAGAGGGATAGAGACAGCCAAAATTAAAAGAATTTCTTTGGAAGAATTATGGTTGTTGCTAAGAATAGGTCAAGATAGAGAATATTTTTGTTTGCCTATGCAGTCACCAGCATTGAGCCTAACCCCAAAAAAATGCCTGGGTACAAAAAAAATAGACACATAATGGGAAATTATGTATTAATATACTGTGTAGTTTGGACCACCACTTATAAAACCATTTTCCATGACAACCAGACTATGGCTGAAGTGCAATATTCCAACTGCTCTTCTTTATAACAACCTTCCTCATTTCTTCCTAACCTTAGTGTAAGATAAATCAGAATAAATGCTAATTTTGTTTGGTATGTTTTGTTAACCCACCCATTTGATTCTTGGGGGATATCATTGTGAGAACTAACCAATTGTGGATTATTCAATAAATGGTGATCAAACCATGGCTTAGCATGATATGTTAATTTATGTATTTCTTCACTTTCTTTGTGTTTCTCCATCTTTCTCTCTGTCACATTCATACACATGCAGTCAGACTATAGACTGAAATATAAGATTCTTTTAAAAATTAAAAATTAGCTACTACCTAGATTTTGTTAAAATTACCCCTTTTTTCAGCTGATCACGGTCTAGTAGTTTTATTACACTGTTTTCTAGTTTTCTCAACCGTTCGATAAAAATTATAATATTTTATTTTGGGAGTTTTAGCTCATTAATGCTTTGAGATGCACATCTGGGAGGTCTTTTTCAAATGCAAATTGATATTATCTCTCTTGATTACTCATGATATTAAATGGTTGTACTACCTCTCATGTGTGTGCACACGTGCATGGCTCTTTGAGGTAGCACAGGAAGGGGAAAAAACCTCCAACATAATCCTTTTAAATGACTTTAGCTTAATTAGATGCTGAAAGAATGGCACAATATTATCCAGTATTTTGGCAGCAGGGAGCATTCTTTTCATGCTGTCTGGATGTGACAGATGTGCCATATTGTAGTTTCTTTGAAAATCAACCATTTGTGAATGTTGTCTTTAAAGAGTTGCAAGCTAACTAGTCTGCACTCTGGTAATTATTAAGGTTTATTATTTTCAATGAAGTGCCGTCTAAAATATGCTGATTAGAATAGCTGTAGAAATAACAGAGTCTCTAGAACAGGGACGAATCTCTAGAAAACTAAAAATAACCAGAGATAAAACATTATAAATGCTGAATTTAATCATGCATCTAAACTCATATAATATGTTTTTGCAATAAACTGCTTTGGGTTCTGATATTCTTGGAATAGATAGTTTCTCCAATCAAATATCTATAATATAAATTATTAGTATATATAAAACTGATGGGGAATGGAAGGATCTACATATTCTTTACAGGTCATTAGCACTTTGAGGTTTGGTTTTTCTCATAGAGTCAAGCCACTTAGTGGTTTATCTGTATCCTCAGAATCATCCGAATTAGAGTATAAATGGGTGTGGAACCTTCCTGAGACTGTTGAAAGGACTGCCTTGTAAACAGGAGATAGTTGCTATTATAGCTCTCCCTCTCTGGTGTTTGGTTTTAAAATAGATATGAATATATATCTAAGAATACAGACAGAGGGCCCAATGTTCAAGTTATCAAAATCCTTCTGAATTTGCGGTTTATCTTCCAAAGTGTTAGCAATTTCCCCTAGCTTGTTGACCTCAAATATTTTAAATTCCCCATCTGCCTCTCATCTAGATAATGTATGAAGATGTTAATGAGCACTGGGCTCAAGAAAGAACTTTGAAGCACCCCACTATATGCTTCCATCCATGTAGAAGTAGTAATTTGAGGACCACATGCTGAATGTGGTCGGTCAGCCAACTTTGAATCCATCTGCACACTTTTTGCTTCTGCT
This sequence comes from Erythrolamprus reginae, assembly GCF_031021105.1. NCBI lineage: Eukaryota > Metazoa > Chordata > Lepidosauria > Squamata > Dipsadidae > Erythrolamprus > Erythrolamprus reginae. Next base: position 197,821,121 of record NC_091952.1, on the reverse strand, counting down.
GCTGCTAATGTACCTAAAACCTTTTTACAGAAGGAGAAAAAACTGTGCAATCACCAAAATCAAAAATTCTTATATTAAGGGACACCTAGACAATGAGGAGCATCTGTTATGATCTGTTTTTAACAAACCCATGCTGGCTTCAAGTGATCACCTTGTTCATTTCTAGATGCTCATAAATCCACTGCTTGATTATCTTTTCCAGGGGTTTCACAGGTATTGATACCAAGCTGATTGGTTTATAGCCAATTTATGGCACGCAAGCCACAAGTGGTATATGGAGCCAAATTGGAGAGCACGCAAGGCATTGTCCTGTTAACTCCAGTGCGCATACGTGCGCTAGCCAACTGATTTTTAGCCTTCTTTTTTGTTGTTTTCGTTGTCTCCAGGCTTCAGGGGTAGCAAAAAACAGCCCAATGGGCCAGCTTGAAGCTTGGAGACTGCCCAATAGGCCAACCTGAAGTCTAGGAATGGCAAAAAAATGGCCCAATGGGCCAACCGGAAGTTTGGAAACTAACTTCCAGTTGGGCCGTTTTCATTCTTCCAAGGCTTCAGGGAAGCCTCCTAAAGCATGGGGATGGCAAAAAATGGCCCAACAAGCCAAAGTTCATAAATGAAGTTTTGGTTAGCCCATTTGGCCGTTTTTTGCCATCCCCAGGCTTCAGAAGTCCATTGTGAGGCCTGTGTGCATGCACAGAGACAGCGGCGGAGAGTGCACAATGGGGGGGGGGCAGCACAGGAGTTGTGCACATGCATGGGAGGAGGGCATGGGTGTGGCATGGGTGCACACTCTTTTGGTACATGAGCCAAAAAAAGGTTCGCCATCACTGGTCTATAGCTTTCTGGATCTAGTTTTCCCCTCTTCTTGAAGCTCTTTTCCATTTTCTGATAGTTCCCCAGTCTCCAGGAGCTCTGAAAGATTTTGTTCAATGATTCCAAGATCACATCTGTCAGTTTCTTCAGTATCTGGGATATAAATTGGCTGCTCCCGGTTATTTGAACTTGTCTAAAATGGATAGGCGTTCTTTTACCAATTTCTTATCTATTTTGATCTACATTTCTATTCTGTCTCCCACAGTGCTGCTTTTGATAGATTGTGTTATTTTTTTCCTCCTGCGTGAAAACAGATGCAAAGAAGGAATTAAGCAGTTCCCCTTTCTCTCTGTGCCCGTCATCTTCTTGCCATCTCTTCCCATTAGTGGTCTGATCATTTTATTGACTTTCTTCTTGTTCCTTATATATTGAAAGAAGCTTTATTATTATTTTTTGTTGCAAATTGTTGTAAGTTCTTTCCTCTATCTCCCTCACAGTTTGATCACAGAAATATGTTTTTCCATCAGATTTTGAATGGGAGAAATAAGTTTAAGGTATCATGTAATGATCATAAACTTTAAAGGTCATCAGTCATTTGAAGTGTGTATAAAAACAAATTGATGCCATTCACAATTGCTGTAGGAAAAGTGTAATATGTTCCTGATCTCAAACTCACTGTCATTTACACAACAGCATATGAAGGTCCTTTAAAAGCTATAACATAGCTTCGTGTAAGTGGGTGTTTCAATAATCTGAATTTCTAAGGCAGGAACCAAATAATCATAATCATTCTACTTAGTTTATAAAATGGTATTTTTCTGAAATAATTCTTTCTAATTAATTTAATAAAAGGTAATAATTTAATAAATAAATGTAATAAAAATGGGGCTAATAAATATAATAAAAACCCTCAGTAGCAAATGGATAAAATATTGCAGATTTCTATATCAAACACAAACATTCAATATTGAAGTAAGCCTTGGTTTATTTTAATAAGGATTTTAGAACAAGCCACAGTTGTCCATTTTATATATTCCAGTAGACCAAACCAAACTGTTAACTGTTATATAAAGTTAATCATTAATTGTTTTGAGGCATTTTGAGAGTGTAAAGGCAAAGATGTTAATCTATTCTCACTGATGGAAGATCAGTTGGAGACATTAGGACAATCAATCTGTCTCAGTCCAGAACACTTGAAAGGGGTTTGATAGAGAAAAATAAGGAGGAGTACTGTATGTATATTGCTTTGACCTCTTAAATCAGGGGTTCCCAAACTTTTTACACAGGGGGCCAGTTCACTGTCCCTCGGACTCTTAGAGGGCCGGACTATTAAAAAAAAGCTTTGAACAAATCCCTATGTACACTACACATACCTTATTTTAAAGTAAAAAACAAAATGGGAACAAACTATTTAGAGGGGGGGAAGAAGTCTGAAATTCATATATGTTTATGTTTTGTTTTTAATTTTCTTTTGTTAACATCTGATTGGCTATACAAGGTTTTCTTGGCTTATAGAAAAATGTATAAAGAAAGAAGGAAGCACTTTGGCATAATGGTTAATAAGTTAGAAATATAATTGGTGTTGTACTTTTTTGAGGAGGGAATTTAATTAAAAGAAAATGAATGTAACTGGATGCCAAAATTAGAAAAAAAACTTTTCCAACTTTTTGATTATTGTTATTAGTTACTAACAAAATACCGCATTTTATTCATGGAAAATTAGATGTGCTCCTGTCACTCACCCGCGGGCTGGATAAATGGCCTCAGCGGGCCGCATGCGGCCCGCAGGCCATAGTTTGGGGACTGCTGTCTAAAATGATACAAATCAAACAAATTATATATCTTTACCTAAACAATGCATTGGTTCAACTCGGTGGGTTTCTGCAGGTACGCACCGGAGCTCCATTCTGGTAGCGCCCCACTTATTGTGCAATTTGTGTGGGATGGCTCCAGTGCTATCTTCACCGGTCTGTTGTGTGGTGCCCACCCCTGGTTCAACTCAAGTTGTATTGTTAATAAGATTCCTAATATATTTTTTAACTTGGCCTAACAAGAGTAATTTTATGCTTAAGCCTAAAAGCTGGGAAATGAGAATTCCAAGATTCCAAAGGCTAAGCTAGACACACCATGAGTAATAAATATTTATTCTGCTTAGCCTATTATTGTACAGCAAATCCAGTCTGTGGATGGACTAATTTGACCAATGATTCTCAGCCTGGGGGCTGGGATCCCTTTGGGGGTCGAACGACTGTTTCACAGGGGTCGCCTAAGACCATGAGAAAAGACAAATTTCCCATGGTGTTAAGAACTAAAGCTTCTATTCTGGCACCTTGGAACATACTTTTACAATCCAACCAATCAGGCGTTTACAGTGGGGGTGTCCCTCTCACCTTCCTACCAATCAGCTTAATAGCTCTGTTGGGAGAAACTTCTGGTTGGGGGTCATCACAACATGAGGAACTGTATTAAGGGGTTGCAGCATTAGAAAGGTTGAGAACCACTAATTTAGACAACACGAATAGTGTATGGGCGAACCAAACTTGCATAGTTCGGGTCTGTGCCGAACTTGGCCGGGTTCAGTATACCGAACCCGATCCCAGACTTTCCCAGAAGTCCATGTTCAGGTTCGGCATTCGATCAAATACCGCATACTGTTGCAGCAGTGGGGGGTGAAGCGCTCTGCACATCAGGATCCCAGCCGGCAGCTTCAAGCGGGTGGTGAGTGGGAGGGAGAGATGGGGAGGGCTCCACCCCTGAAGGGTTTTAAAAGGGCAGTGGGAATCCGAACCTTTGGAGCACAAAGAGGGAGGGGAGGCGTGGATTTCCCACAGACCGGGGGGAGGTGCAAGCAAAAGGAGGCAGGGAATCCCATTTCCCATTTGCTTGGGGCCCCCCCACCGGGGGGCAGGGGTAAAAGCCACGTCTGATCCTGAAGCCTGCTTAGGAGCCTCTTGCTTGTTCCACCGCAGCTATCCTGCCGGCTGCAAAGACAGGGAGGCATGGCGTCAGGACTTTCTCCCCACTGAGCTCCTGGGGATCGGAGCCTGACCCTCCCCCCCCAGCGCTCTGCCGCATGCCAGGCCAGACGGTGGGGAGGCAGGTTCTGCCGGAGGGCTATTCAGGATCCCAGCCAGCAGCTTTAAGCGGGCGGTGGGCGGGAGGGGGAGGCGAGGAGGGTTCTGAACTTTCAACTGGGTGGAGAAACCCCTGGGGCTTCAGATTTGGGTTTCTACCAGTTGTGCTAATAAATTGGAACTTTGACGAATACTTTGTCTTGGATTCTGATTTAGTTTTGGATGCATCCTGACAATAAGCTTATTTTAGGAGGTGAAAAAAATCTTTAGGTACTATAATAACTCAATCTAAAAAATAATCAAGTCATTTTGCTGTTTTTCTTACAGAAATGGTGGTGGCCGCAGTGGGACATTTTGTGCAATCAGTATTGTTTGTGAAATGCTACAACACCAGAGGGCCGTTGATGTATTCCATGCTGTGAAAACTCTGAGGAATAATAAGCCGAATATGGTGGACCTTCTGGTAGGAGTTCTTTAAACTGTACCACTAAGTAGAAAATTATTCCTGTTCTCATAAGGCATAGTGACATTTTTGTGATTTATGTGGAGTACTGTTCATAAAAGCAAGCCTGTTGTTTCCTAAAGGGGATAATGAAATCACTTGACTTATATAAAGTATTTTATGCTACTTCTTGAGTCTTGGTTCAAGGTGTGTTAGACTTTTTGTGCAAATGTAACAACTTTAAACAGAACACCCTTATTAATTTTCTGGCAGGGCAATCCAAAAGGAGAACAGACATTGTATGGCAGAAATAATAGTAATGTAAAGTGAAGTGTCAGATTTTCAAATTATATATTTTATAAATAGCTTAATTTCCTAATATTTATCAAGACTGTGAATTTCAGTTTGACATTTAATGTATTGCATTTAATTATGGTTCTTCTATCTTGAAGAAAGATTTAAAAAGAGTTCAGAAACAAAGGGCCAGGAGCAATTATTCCCTTACATTGTACTTTGTGAAATGTAGAAAGGCCATTGGTGTTTTATGTATGTGCAAATATGCACAAGCTTTCATGACAATTCAGTATGTCAGGATACAGTCTATTTTGTTCATCATTACTATAAGAAGAAGTTGTGTATGTCCCTTAGTCATGAAGAATACCACTGCCATTATTTGACAGTTTACTAAAAAGTCTCTTTATATAGTGAAATAAAGTATTTAGATAATACTGTATTTGTTATTTCTTACAAGGCATGTCTTGTCTTTCATTTCCTGCAAGGCACATCTTTTTAATCGAAGTATTCCGTTTATGACAGAATACATTGTATAACTCTATGATCTTACATGTTTTCCAGATTGGGTCACAGTGGCCCTGTCTGATCGATTCAAAATAAACCTACAGAGAAAACTTTTTCATTAAATATCTTTAAATAATTCGTTATACAATTTGATTTTTTTTAAACTCCTTCCTACAACTAACCTGCTCTCTTTTCTTTGTTTTGACTCTTCAGGATCAATATAAATTCTGTTATGAAGTGGCTTTGGAGTACTTGAATTCTGGCTGATACTGCAAGTAACATTGGGGGAGGCAAAATGTTTCACTAGCACAGTCCAAGCGAGTTGCTTCATGATATCTGTGTGTATGAGATGAGAACTTCTCAGTGTTACACTTTAATTGCATTGTATTGGCTCTTTTTAAGAGCCCAAGAGAGTCTTTCCAAAAATGCTTGCACTGCCCATTTCCTACAGTATGGCTGTTGCTTGAGTCACAGTCCCACAGTCCCACACCAACGCACTCTGGGACTGGACACCACTATCATGCAAACCCATCGAAGAGACTACTCTACCTGCCTAGTCATCTGATCAATCCAAGAGCACAATTCTATTCTTAATGACGATGTTTGTACCTTTCTGTTGTACTATTTTTTTTGTTTTGTTGTCAGTGATCCTTGTTATTGTTAAAGACTAGTGTACATTTTTGTTCTGTGGATAATGCTGCCCAGCATTTTGATACTGTATTTTAGTTATATTTGTATTGTATTTGCTCCTAATAAACAAAGCACGCGTAGTTTGAATTGAACTAAAAGCTACGCCCACAGACCACATTAATCTTGCTGACTTCAATTTTCTTGTATTGTTTCAGAAGTGATTTGATATACATCCATTAAGAAAATGGAAAAAAATACAGGAGGATCAGATTACTATATCCAAAGCTTTTCCCGTTTGTTTATATTGTAAATATTTTTTATTTCATCAAATTATTTATTCATTAAAAAGAAATCTTTTGTGAAGCACAATGACTGACAATCATTTTTATTAAATCTTGGAAATGCTTATTGTATTATATTGTAAACATTTGTTTATCTGGTCTGGATTTTCTGCTTAATAAATAAGTACATATTTTATAAAATCTCATTTAATATATAGCATCTTATGGCCTACATTTGCCTTCAGGAAAAGCTAGAGGTTTTCAAATTTTCTATTCAATATAGTATACGCTAAATAGAACTTCTGATTTATATGTTTATAACTCAGCATTACAGTAAATTCTTTGCATACACGAATCTCCCAAATCTATCCTGTACTCTCCAATTACGGAACTTGATAGTGGTAGTTGGCTTGAAACTGAGAAAACTGGTTTAGAAAACAACTGATCATTCAGATTGACAGCAGTGAAAAAGCAAACCAACTTAGTGTTTTCTTCCTAGTGTTTTCTCACACAGATAGGGACCAATTCTCTTTCTCTCTCTTTTTTTTTTAGATCAATTGAGTGTTGATTTGATGGTTGTGAGATGTATTGACTGATTGGCTTGGGTTGAGAGAGAATGCCTGGCCCCAAATCATGCCTAAGGCAGGCCTGGAACTCAGGTTTCCTGGTTTCTAACCTGGTACCTTAACCCCCAAACCCCACTGGCTTTCTAAAGCAGACAAACAACTCTCTTCCATTTTTACTCCTTTGCCTTACCACAGTGTTACCACCCCCGTTTTTTAATTTTTAAAAATTTATTACTAAATGTATATATTGCCTATCTTATTACCCAATGCTGTTTAAAATATGAATGTTCTGGGCTCGCATTAGTATCCATGCTAAGGGGGTCTATCATTCGCAACAAACTAATCTGGCCATAAGCAGCTACATTTTAATATCAGTGACAGAACAACAATGAAATACAAGATAGGGTGTAATAGAGGAGGGAGAAAAATTTGGAGCATTCACAATCAGCCCAAAACAGCTCATAGTGTTCCCTCGCCACTTTGTGGTTCACCTTTCACGGATTCAGTGCATCGCGGATTTTTATAAAAAATGGAAAAAATATATTGCAGATATTCGCTACTTCGCGGGTTTTCTGCGGTACTCACCCACTTGAGACGCTACTTGCCTGTATGAGATTGCAAACAACACACCATTGGTTGATTGATGGAGAAGTGACCAACCAGAGAGTGCTGCTTTGTATCCCAGAGCCTGATTGGCTCAGTACAGTAGTGCGTTGTTTACTTTTTGTCTGTACGCAGCTTCCCCATCTCTGAGTCTGCTCCTACACTCGACACAATACATGCACAGAACAGTGTGGGAATGGTTATGAAGAGAATGGGAAAGGTTTATGTAGCAAAAAAGTGTGGGGAAGGGTTTATAAAACCTTAAAATAGTGTATAAATACTTAAATAAAAATAGCGTCCCTACTTCACGGATTTTCGTTTATCTCAGGTGATCCTGGAACGTAACATCCGCGATAAACAAGGGAACATTGTATAATGGTTTGTTACCCTTTGGGGGCCACTCACATGGAGCCTTCTCACATTGCAGGATCCTGCATTATTTGAAGGATACATATCAGAGTTATTCCAACATGGTATGTGTTCTGTTGGGCTCTCTGGTAGACTCCTCCCAAAAATTCACAGGTACAAATTTCAGACACACACACGTTTGAAAATTCAAAACAATGTTCTTTATAATGAAAATTCACTTAACCTAAGCCCTCTTTTGGTATAGCAAAGAGCATTCGTCTCCAAACAAACTGGTAATTTGTACAAGTCCCTTATCAATTCTGTGATACTTAGCTTGCAGCTGTGAGGAAATTCACAGTCCTTCTTTCACAAAGTGAAACACACTTTGCTCTGGTTTAGTTTCAAAGCGGGGAAAAATCAGCACACAAAAGGTCAAAGTCAGTAAAGCAGTCATGAAACACAAGGATCAGATAATCCTCCACAATGGCCAAATAGCAGCCTCACTAATTACCACAGCCCCACCCAACCACAGGTGGCCTCATTTTCTTGGTTAATAATCTCTCAGTTGTTGCCTATGCATCGCTCTCCGCATGCGTGGCTGTATCATTAACTCTTGTTCTGAATCCAAGGAGGAGCTAGATAATTGATGTCCTTCTGAGCTGTCTGCCACACTCCCCTCCTCCCTGTCATTCATATCTTCTTGGTCAGAGGAGCCTTCATCAGCAGATTCCACCGGGGGGGGGGGGCAAAACAGGCCTGCAGCATGTGGATGTCTCCCCCACATCCACAGTCCTTGGGGCAGGAGCTGGGCCGGAGCTAACCACAACAGTATGTATGTACCGGAGTTATTCCAACATGGTATTCCAACATGGTATGTCTAAATGAGAACAATTCTCTATGAACCTCAGTTTATTTTTCTATCCTGTATGTGTAAATCGCTGAAGTTGGTGGACAGAATGCTGACTTATGTTCTCCAATTGCCAACTGGTTGGTGCCCTTTACTGCTATCTTGTGCCCCTGAATACATAATTCTTGATGGCCTGCACACCTACTATATATTTACTTTCACACCACACCTGCTATCTAAATCACTGTATCACATTTATATTATCTTAAACGTACAGTGGTACCTCATCTTACGAACGCCTCTTCTAACGAAGATACGTGTTTAAGATTTTTTTGCCCCTTCTTCCGAACTATTTTCACCTTACGAACCCAAGCAGCTGCTGCTGGGATGAAGAGGTTTCTTTTTTCCCCTTTTTTGAAGAAAGAAAAGGGAGGGGCAGCTTGGAGGAGTAAAGATTTTGCATGCTTGCAAAAGCACTGAAACGGTGTCTTTTTAAGAAAGAAAAGGGAGGGGCAGCTTGGAGGAGTAAAGATTTTGCATGCTTGCAAAGGCACTGAAACTGTCTTTTGAAAAAAGGGAGGGGCGCCCCCCTTGCCTTTCTTCCTTCCCACTCACCCTTTAGCCTAGCCTTGCTTCTTCCACCCGCCCCCTTTAGCTGCTCCTCCCTGCCCTCTGTTCGCCTCCCTTCTAAAGTTTGGGATTTTCCTGAAGGATTTGCACGCATTATTTGCTTTTACATTGATTCCTATGGGAAACATTGTTTCATCTTATGAACTTTTCACCTTTCGAACCTCCTCCTGGAACCAATTAAGTTCATATGATGAGTTACCACTGTACTTCTGTTCAGAATCTCAGCTTTCAGTGACTTACAATAATGTTTAGATTTACCGGTAAGTCCCACATTTCAGAAGCTTAAAGAGACAAATCTAGTGGTGTTCCTTGTATTGTTTATACTTGTGAGAATATGGGAATCCGTTAGGTGTTGTCCAAAAAGTCAAGATGCACAGTGCAAGTAAAAATAGGCAGGGTGGCAGGTATCAAGGCAAGAATTTATAATACAGTGGTACCTCTACTTAAGAACGCCTAAACTTTTCTAGATAAGAACTGGATGTTCAAGATTTTTTTGCCTCTTCTCAAGAACCATTTTCTACTTAAGAACCCAAGCCCGGAAAAAATTCCCAGGAAATATGAGAGCGGCACGAAGGCCCGGCAAGTTTCCTGCCATTCCCCCTTTAATCCCTGCCATCTCGGGCTTTTCTGAGCTGCCAGAGAGGTCTTTCGGTGGCACTTAAGGAGGCTTTGGCAGTCTAGCGCGAACAAAGCATTTTCCTTTCTCTGGGCGCTTAGAGAGGGAATAAACCTCTGCCAACGCCCAGAGAAAAGAAATGCTCCCTTCTCTTTGGCCGACGTCTGTCCTCCTCCTCTTCTTCCTCCTCCTCCTCCCACCCAAATGCCAAGCTTTTATTCCTTTCCTAATGGGTTTGCGCACATTATTTGTTTTTACATTGATTCCTATGGGAAAAATTGCTTCTACTTACAAACTTTTCTACTTAAGAACCTGGTCACGGAACGAATTAAGTTCTTAAGTAGAGGTACTACTGTAATCCCATAAATAGGCAATACCAAGTTCTCCTCTTTTTTTCAACAGATTCGTTGATGTTGTTTTTCAAGAACAAAACAAATCCTTCAGCCCTAGTGTTAGCAAAATGCCAACCAAAATACAAGGCCCCCAGAGCAGCTATTCAAGAATGCCAATAGTTCTGAGCATTTCTGGAATGCTTATCAAAGACATTGCTCTGTTGGAAACAGTGCTTGTTTGATGACCTGCCCAATCAAAAGTTTAGTTTAAAAAATAATCATAAAGAAAGTACTCAGGAAACTCTAAACTGCTTATTAACAATACTTGACCAGCAATCTGAAAATCACTATGGAAAAAAGTGAGCGCTTTTTCCATTTAGAAATACTAAATGTACTTAATCTAAATAAACCCAGAATTCACTTTTGATGGGGGGGAAAGTGCATTTTTATTTCCTAAATAGCATTCAGAGACATATATAACAGAATGTAATAGTATAAGATCATTGTGATGTGCCCTTTATTCATTACCTATGAGTGATGATAGCTAAAGAGCCAAAATCTTAAAACCTGGTCGTCTTCACTTAATATAATTATAATAATCCTGAAGCAGTGCTATTATCTAAATGGATTCTGTTCACTATTCATGTAAAACAGAATAATGTACTTTATTAAACTGGTTCTTTATTACATCCCATGGCAATCTTGATTTGTAAAGTTGTAGCAATGAATATAAAATATAGATCTACCTGGGCTTGAAATTATTGGAGAGAACAAGGCAGGCCTTGCTTTTCTACCTGAGAAGAGGAGGAAACTCCTTGAAGGCTTAATTATCCAAGTTCTAACTTGTCCTTTAGTCCTTGTAGGTGTTGCATCAAGCGCCTGCAAAGTACCTGCCAAGTTATACTTAAAGGGAATTGACCTTTGCTGAGAACAGCTTTAATTTGTATCAAAGGCACACGGCGCTTAATGCCAAAGCCATCTATTGTCTTTCTTGTCTTTCTTGTTGTTGAGTGCTAAAGACAAAAACAGTCTTCCTCTCTCCCTCCCATCCTCCACCTGAATGCAGCTTTATTGACAGAACCTGGATCAGACTGTGAGACTGGGCACGTTTGCTTTTATTGGATGGTACTTTGAAGAAGACATCTTGGCAGACTTCAGCAGGAAAGCTAACATGTTATAGACGGCCATGGAAAAACCTGCCACTCCTTTTTTTAATAGTGCGGAAACAGAACTATATAAGCTTTCCCTAATTTCCAGGAAAGTTTCTAATGAAGAAAACTTAAGGTAGTCCTCAATTTGCATCCGTAATGAAGCCTAGTCTCAGTAATAAGTCTTATCGGGTGGCAAAGTGGGTGATGTGATTGCCCCCAATTTTACAATCTTTTTGAAGTGGTCATCAAGCAAACACAGCAGTTGTAAAGCAAACACTGCAATCATTAAATGAACCCGCTATGGGATGGCTTTCCTCAGAAACTGGAAATAAGTCTCAAGCAAACTGGAAATAAGTCTCCGGCAAAAACATTGTAAATCAGTCAGATGACCAAGGTCCGAATCTACGGAGAGGGGCGGCATACAAATCTAAATAATAATAATAATAATAATAATAATAATAATAATAATAATAATAATAATAATAAGTGCTGCAAGTGGCCATAAATGTCAAATAGCAAAAATAGGCTTGTGGGGTGTGTGTGTGTGTGTGTGTGTGTGTGTGTGTGTGTGTGTGTGTGTAAGAGATTGAAATTTTGAAAACAGGTCCCAAGTTCATTTTCAGGGTCTTGCCGTAACTTTGAATAGGTATTTAGCGACTGGTTTAAATTCAAGACTACCTGTATGGTAGCATGGTTGAGACCCAGAGCATTAAAAAAATGTAGAGGTGAAGAAGCCCTGTTCCTTCTTTTCCCTTTTCGAAAGACATCCAAACTGCTGTTTGAATTGAATAGAATTATTTAATTGGCCTAATGTGATTGGACACTCAAGGAATTTGTCCTTGGTGCATATGCTCTCAGTGTACAGAAATGAAAATATACCTTTGTTAAGAATCATGAGGTACAACACTTAATGATTGTCACAGGGGTCAAATTAGAATAGAATAGAATTATTTTATTGGCCAAGTGTGATTAGACACACAAGGAATTTGTCATTGGTGAAAATATCCATTTGTCAAGAATCATGAGGTACAACACTTAATGTTTGTCATAGGCAGGCGGGGGTTGCCGCTCTGTATCTGCAGCATGTGCATGCGTGTCTGAGCGGGAATTTGCTTCTGTGCATGCACAGAAAGCAAAATCTTGTGAAGAGATGCATGCGCAAGAGATTTTGGCAATTTTTGCTTCTGTGCATGTGCAGAAGCAAAATCTCGCTCAGACACACAGTCGCACACGCAGGAGACATAGAGCTGCATGCGCAGCTCAATTTTCGCTACTAGTAAAATGGCGGCGACCATACCAGTAGGAACTCACTACTGGACATAGGGTACAAATAAGCGATCAGGAAACAATCAATATTAATATAAATTGTAGGGGTACAAGCAACAAATTACTGTTATACCGTCATAAGGGGGAGGAGATGGGTGATAGGAATGATGAGAAGACTAATAGTAATAGTAATGCATTAGTTTGACAGTGGTAAAGGAATTCTTTGTTTAGCAGAGTGATGGTGTTTGGGAAAAACTGTTGTCTAGTTGTCTTCTGCAGTGCTCCATAGCATCATTTTGAGGGTAGGAGTTGAAATAGTTTAGGTCCAGGATGCAAGAGGTCAATAAATATTTCCATGGCCCTCTTTGACTCGTACAGTATACAGGTCCTCAATAGAAGGCAGGTTGGCAGCAATTGTTTTTTCTGCAGTTCTGATTATCCTCTGAAGTCTGTGTCGGTCTTGTTGGATTGCAGAACCAAACCAGACAGTAATAGAGGTGCCAATGACAGAGTCAATGATTCCTCTGTAGAACTGTATCATCAGCTACTGGGCAGTTTGAGCATCCTGGGTTGGTGCAGAAAGAACATTCTTTGTTGTACTTTTTTGATTGTGTTTTTTATGTTAGGTCACCATTTTAGATCTTCAGATATGATAGAACCTAGAAATTTGAAGGTCGGTACTGTTGGTACTGTGTTGTCTAGTATTCTAAGAAATGGTAGAATGGAAGGGTTTCTCCTAAAGTCTATCACAATTTCTACAGTTTTGAGTGTGATCAGTTCAACATTGTTCTAGTCACACCACATCTGTATGCAGTTTCATTGTTGTCTCGAATGAGACCAATCAATTAACCAGAAAGTTGACAAAAAGGAGAATTCAGTCCTGCCCATTTATGAAATGACTATAAATTCTTGCCTTGTTACCTGTAGCTCTGACTGTTTTTTTACTCACTATATTTCCAATGCACATGAAAAAGCAGCAGAGTTATCGCCATAGGGTTATGGACACCATCTTGACTTTTTCAACATACCCCACAGTTGCTACTACCGCACCCATACAAATAATACCCTCAGAAATGAATACTCCCAGGGAAGAAATCCAAGCTGACCAAATATAATCTTAGATGTTTCATAACTTTCAGATGATTCCTTCATTGCCTTAAACAGAACTAGCAGTGAGGCCCCTTTAGCACACACACAATTGCTCTAGTGTGTTAAAATATATCCGATATTAATTGTGTTTATAATGTAGGAAGAAGGCCATGTGAATCCATTATGGCAAAAATCTCAAACCTGTTGGCATCTTTCCTAACTAACAAACACTATTAAAAGGCACCAACTCTTACAAGCATCAACTCACTTCATCAGATGCTATTATAAATGTATTTATTGACATATAAATATATTTGAGTTTATTGAATTTACAATGTCATGCAGCATCCTACATTCGTACATGTTCTGTCTGGGTTCCCCCAGACCTCAACACCAACTGGAAAAAACAGCCAGACACTCTGGTAAAAGCCAAAAGTAGTTTATAACTGGAAAAAATAAGCACAGAGGAAAACCTGTTCTTCCCAACAGACAGGATATAATACGGTACAGCAGGGTCCTGCTGTCCAGACAATACAGCAAGCTTCTTGCTGGCACACACCCCCAAGGTTTCAATAGTCAAAGGCACAAACCAGGATTCCAAGACGCCAAAGTTCACAGTCAGGTCCCACGACTCTCAAAGATAAAACTCCACAAGCCAGGAAGGGTGGGTCTGCCTTTTAGCCTTTCCCAAGAGCACCACACCCAAACCCAGCTGTTGCCACTTTAATGCTGAAAGTATTTAGCCAATTGATTCCGTCTCTGAGTAGCTCTTCGTTGTCGCAGATCAATTATGGCTTGTGAACTTTCCTCTAAGGAATCCAGGCTGCTTGCTGGGGAGAGCTCCCCCTGGTGGGACTCTGGCTGTCCTCCCTCTTCTTCAGCCTGGGATTCCTCCTCCTCGTCTGTCTGCACCTCCTGTTCCTCAGCCTCTCCCTCTGAGCTGGAAACCGACAGAAGGTCAGCCGTTCCCGGAGGGGCCTCAGACGGAACCACAACAGTACATAGGGTAACAGTAAAAAAAGAAAGAGTTTGAAAAATCACCCTTTTGCATTTATAAATAGAACACAAACCTTTAGTATCGTATTGCACTTAAAAAACTGAATGTTTAGGTGGTCCATTTCAGCTTCCTTTTATCTAAAAAATAAACCAGGTAAAATGCACAGGAGCACCGGTTTTGGTGGAAGAGGAAACAGGAACATCTTCAAATATGTTTGTCCTATCTGAGTGAAGAACGAAAGAGATAGAGAAAAACATTTTATGCCAGTTCTACAATGAGAACTGTATAAAACTGTATTTTTCAACTTTGGCAGCTTTCAGATGTACGGACTCCAACTCTTAGAATTCTCCAGCTAGCAAGGGTATTTTGGGGAGTTGGAATTCACACATCTGAAAATTGTCAAGGTTGAGAAATGTTGGCATCACAATTACATTAGAATATTCCAAATGCCATTAACAATAAGGGTTATAAATTAAATATTGGAGAAGAAATATAAACCATGTTGTGTATATTAAGGAAAGGCTTAATGCATATTTAGCTGCTCTATAAAATATAGATGAGCCATTAGGGGCAGGAGGAGACAAGACTAGATATTAAATATGTAGAGTTTAGTCCCTCCAGATGTGTGAATCTGCACTTCTTTCACAAATGTGTTCTGTCCAGGGAAGGAATGAAGGCTGGTTTTATCCCAGATGTATACATTTCAAAATCAATTCAAAATCTCCTAAGGTAGATGAATAAACAGGGTCTTCTGCTTTTTCTCTGGAGATATAGAATTGTGAGTTGAAACACAGAAGCTCCTTTGTACATGTTGTTATAAAGAAATTCCTTCTGGGTTCAGTTCCAAGTGGGATTCATGGAAGTTGCTTGGAAAGAAGGCTTATTGGTGGACAGGAGCACTTGGCATGAGTTCCAAACAGAAAAGATGGATCACATACTTCAAGATGTTGAGTGAAGAGAAAAAGGAAACAAAATATGCTGAGACCCTTGGTTTTATGACCTCTTTTGTGCCCCACGTCTCCTGTTCCTGTGTATGTAATGCACTCTGACTGGCTGTCAGACTCCCATGGGGCCATGCAGGGGCAACACTGTAGGCTGCATTGAGTCCAAGCTGGCTGATGCAATCTTCCAAGGTCCCATGTGCCCAGTATTTGGGCAATTCCTAATATGGCTTTGTCTGAAGGAGGTAGATCTTTGTTATGTAGAATAGACTGGTCCAGGCCAGGGGTAGGCAGAGTTGGCTCTTGTATGACATGTGGACTTCAACTCCCAGAATTCTTGAACTAGCATGATTGGCTCAGGAATTCTGGGAGTTGAAGTCCACATGTCATAAAAGAGCCATCTTTGCCTACTTATTTACTTACTTACTTACTTACTTACTTACTTACTTACTTACTTACTTACTTACTTACTTACTTACTTACTTATTGGATTTGTATGCCGCCCCTCTCCGTGGACTCGGGGCGGCTAACAACATTGATAAAACAACATGTGACAATCCAATAGTAAAACAATTAAAAACCCTTATTATAAAACCAAACATACATACAAAACATACCATGCATAAATTGTAAAGGCCTAAAGGGGAAAGAATCTCAATTCCTCCATGCCTGACGGCAGAAGTGGGTTTTAAGAAGCTTACGAAAGGCGAGGAGGGTGGGGGCAATTCTAATCTCTGGGGGGAGTTGGTTCCAGAGCGCCGGGGCTGCCACAGAGAAGGCTCTTCCCCTGGTCCCGCCAAATGACATTGTTTAGTTGATGGGACCTGGAGAAGGCCCACTCTGTGGGACCTAACTGGTCGCTGAGATTCGTGCAGCAGAAGGCGGTCCCTGAGATACCCCTGGTCCAGGCTATTAACAAAGGGATGAGGATGGTTGAGCTGGACCATTCCTTGATTGCACATTGACAAAGATGGGGATTACTAAGAGTGAGTCTGTTTCCTTCCTAAAGACATCCATTTCTCAGCAAAGGATATTCTATATAATATTCTGCCTTTTTAATATTTCCTAGGATATTTCATTTTTCTAGGAGAGGGGTAAGTGCTAACTTACTACAATCTTTTCTACTGAGTTATTGGATGCCATCTTGATTATTTATGTAGTATTATATCAGTAATGGCCTGCTACCGGAATGGTGAGGTGCTACATTCTGTTGTGGTTGGCTCTGGGCCAGCTCCTGCAACGGGGAATTTGGATGTTGGTTTAGGAGAGTCCTCAGGTCCCCAGAGACTTGTCTTACTTCCATCAGCTTCTGACAGTGAGTATGCCAAGGTCAGACGCCGGAGGAAAAGAAGAATCAGATAAAGAGATGGATGCAGCCAGCCCATTAGTTAATGACCCCATTAGTGGCTCATCGGACTCGGACTCAGATCGGTGGATAGATGCCAGAATGTGCAGGCTCATGGCTAGAAGGGACCAACTGCGCAGGTATCATCGGAGATAAGGGAGAACACCTGCGGCTGAGGCAATTAGGCTAATGGGGTTGCTGATAAATTACCAGCATTGCAGAGAGCGCATGTGGTAGTTTATCCATTTGGAGAAGGATACATCATGTTTACATTGTTCCTGGACTTTCACAGACTTTTTGGGATATTTCACAGCTAAGTAAATCTTGTGAACTCACTTGAAGAGGTTTTGCTGTGACGCTCCCACAGCTGCTCTTATCTGCTCTGTTTGTTTTTGTCTCTCACAGCTTTCAAGGACTTTTATCTGTATGTGAGCTAATTTGTTCAGTTTAAAGTGTGTGTGCACAGCTTTATTTTGGATAAACTGCTTTTCGGTTTACTTTACAACAGCGTGTGTGTTTGAATTTACATTCCTGACTTAATTGGAGCTCGTAACGTGAAGCCTGGCATAACACATTCTGGTAGCAATTTTTGCTTGCTCAACATGCACAGAAGCCAAATCTCGTGCTGGCAGATGCACTTGCACCCGTGGTGGCCTCAGCGGTCGCACCAGTAGCACCAGTGGGCACAGGCCTTCACTGTATTATACCTTGTGTTTGCTTCCTGTTTTATACTATACCAGTCATTTTGGAGTTTGGTGCTACCTAAAGCCAATGAAATATAGAAATTCACACATACATACACATGCACACGCATACACACACATTCTAATGTTTCTGAACTTCTGTGATCCCATGAGGTTGATTCTGCTACATAGCTCAGTCAATTTATCTGCAACTAGTAGAACTAGTTAAAGGATAGAGG
This sequence comes from Erythrolamprus reginae, assembly GCF_031021105.1. Lineage (NCBI taxonomy): Eukaryota > Metazoa > Chordata > Lepidosauria > Squamata > Dipsadidae > Erythrolamprus > Erythrolamprus reginae. The sequence goes on along the minus strand of NC_091952.1, from coordinate 197,803,433 downwards.
AAGGGGAGAGGGAAGGAGTGTATCTGTGAGGAATTTGTACAAAGTTTGTTTTCCTAATTCAGTGAATATTTTTTAACCTTCCACCCAAGAGACTGAACAGGAGTTTGGGAGGAAATTGTTGCAAACAAATGTATTCAACATGGACTAAGGGCATAGATGGAGAAATATAAAGAGTTCCTTCTTTTTTTCTTTTTTTCTTTCTTTCTTTCTTTCGTTTCTCTCTTTTTCTTTCTTTCTTTCTTTCTTTCTTCTCTCTCTCTCTCTTTCTTTTTTGCCACTGTGGTGTTGGTAGTGATGAAGATATAGTATTTCCTTTTCTCTATAGAATATACAACAACAGGTCAGGGCAATTATTGTTGTTTTTCTTTTAGTGTTCGGAAGCTGGCAATTCTGAGAATTGGAAGCTATGGTCCCTATCAGGTCTGAAAAGAAAATTGCACAGAATTGCACTGTTAATGGAGGTAAGAATGTTTTTATTCAGTCAATTCTCAGACTAGGGGCATCCCTTTGAAGAACATGGCAGGCATTCAAAAGAAAAGCAAAATAGAAGCTTGGAGAAAATCAAAGATAAAAATAAGTAACTTGATTTCAGCATCAGCACTGAGATTGAGCTGGATATTTGTGGGTAAACATGCCTTCCAGGGAACAGTACTGAGAAGAAATATAATTTTACTTAATTTTCCTTTGCCTCTGCAGCAGTGTTTATCAACATATAGGAAAATGGACTAGCGTAGCTGGCCATACAGCATTATTTACTGTAAGCTTCAGAAGTCATGCTTTAATATGCAAATGTAGGCCCATTAAAGTAAGTGCTTTCCTTTTCAGGATTGTGTGACAAAAGCTAGGTCATCCCAAAAAAAGATATAATACATTAGATTAGATTAGATTTATTGGATTTATATGCCGCCCCTCTCCGCAGACTCGGGGCGGCTCACAACAATGGCAAAAACAGTACATAGTGACAAATCTAATATTTACCAATCTAATTACAGTTTTAGGTTAAAAAATTCATAAAAGCAACCCCAATATATATAAAAAACAAGCACACAATCAATCATACACCAAAACAACATAGGCAAGGGGGAGATGTTTCAATTCCCCCATGCCTGACGGCAGAGGTGGGTTTTAAGGAGTTTACGAAAGGCAAGGAGGGTGGGGGTAATCCTAATCTCAGGGGGGAGTTGGTTCCAGAGGGTCGGAGCCACCACAGAGAAGGCTCTTCCCCTGGGTCCCGCCAGACGACATTGTTTAGTCGACGGGACCCGGAGAAGGCCAAATCTGTGGGACCTAACCGGTCGCTGGGATTCGTGCGGCAGAAGGTGGTCCCGGAGATATTTTTTACAAGTCACTGGCAGGAATTACAGTTTGCACTCCCATGTGTTTCAAAGTATTCCTGTCAACTTTGAACTGAACCTGGCAGCAGCCATCGTTCTGTTCCTCAGTTGCCTCACAGAGGGGAAACGGTGGGGGTAGAGTTTACAATGCATTTCTAGACACAAGAAAACTTTCTCATGAAAACCAAGGTCATCTCTACTGGCAACCGATAAGGTCGTGGAAGCACCCGCCAATTAACCCAACAGGCCAACGTGATCTGTGACACTTGGGTATAGGGTTATTTCCTAGTTTAATTATACTGTAACTGCGGGAAAGATTTAAATTTGGTTTTCTTTTGAAGCTGTGCCAATATGATGTGCTCATTAAAGAGGAACTTTTAGAAGGAGCCAAGTCTCAGAGTTCTGATTAGCTTGGGTTCATTAGTCGGAGCCTTGAAAATTCCTTAACAATCAAATTCAAAATATTGTATAACACTAATAGTACAATTGTACTGCAGTAATAGTAGGTGAGAAGAAAAACAATAGCATGAGCATGGATCCAAACGTACAGAGGGCTGGGAAACTTGATTTTTGTTCTCTCAATACTTTTTTAGGAACTTGGCTAGACATTCCAGATGGCAGCAAATGACAATTTTGTGTGCATATAGCCATGCTATTACCTTCATTTCTAATATGCTTGTTACATGAAAGCATCTCCCTGCTGCCTCTATTTCTTTTCTCCAATAGAGAAAATTTTGACGGTAGTCATCGTGAAGGCTGCCACCCATGGGGCTTGTGTGTCATTTTTTTCACAGCTATACATTCATTACAAGAAAAATTGTTCTGTGCATGCACTTCCCTTCATTGGCATCAATTCTGAACTATAATGAAATTATACCAAAATGACAACATGCGTGTCTGGATATCGCAACACAAGCTTAATCCTTTTGCACTTGCTTCATGATTTCATAAAGGATAGTGTGCTTTACATCATCACAATGCTTTATCCCTCTTTTGCCATTACAGTGATCCCTCGAGTTTCGCGTCCTCGAGCATCGCAAAAGGGCTATATTGCGAGTTTTCAACCCGGAAGTAAACTCCACCATCTGCGCATGCGTGCCCTTCCACGCATGCGTAGATGGTGGAGTTTCCCCGCTGGGCAGAGGCTTCCCTGGGTCTTCCCCCTCTTGCCCCGGTAAGACCCCAGCGGCGGCGCGAGCAACGGCGTGGGCTGGCGGGCGGCACGCGTGCGGGAAACCCCAGCTCCGCTTCCCAGCTGGGAAGCGGAGCCGGCAACAGCGTGGGCGGGCAGCGCGCGCGAGCTTGGGGACACCCCACCTCCGCTTCCCAGCTGGGAAGCGGAGCTAGGGTGTCCCCACCGCGCGCGCGTTGCTGGGGAAAGCGCGCGCGCTTGGAGACACCCCACCTCCGCTTCCCAGCTGGGAAGCGGAGCTAGGGTGTCCCCACCCGCGCGCGCGTTGCTGGGGCCGCTTCCCAGCTGGGAAGCGGAGCTAGGGTGTCCCCACGCACGCGCGCGTTGCTGGGGAAAGCGCGCGCGCTTGGGGACACCCCACCTCCACTTCCCAGCTGGGAAGCGGAGCTAGGGTGTCCCCACCGCGCGCGCGTTGCTGGGGAAAGCGCGCGCGCTTGGGGACACCCCACCTCCGCTTCCCAGCTGGGAAGCGGAGCTAGGGTGTCCCCACGCGCACGCGCGTTGCTGGGGAAAGCGCGCGCGCTTGGGGACACCCCACCTCCGCTTCCCAGCTGGGAAGCGGAGCTAGGGTGTCCCCACCGCGCGCGTGTTGCTGGGGAAAGCGCGCGCGCTTGGGGACACCCCACCTCCGCTTCCCAGCTGGGAAGCAGAGCTAGGGTGTCCCCACCCGCGCGCGCGTTGCTGGGGCCGCTTCCCAGCTGGGAAGCGGAGCTGGCAACAGCGTGGGCGGGCGGGCGGCGCGCGAGAGCTTGGGGACACCCCACCTCCGCTTCCCAGCTGGGAAGCGGAGCTGGGGTGTCCCCAAGCGCGCGCGCACCCCAGGCGCGAGCAACGGGGTGGGCGGGCGAAGGGCGGGCGGCAGTGGAAGTAAAAACACCATCTGCGCATGCGCAGATGGTGTTTTTACTTCCGCACCGCTACTTTGCTAAAAATCGATCATCGCGTGGGGTCCTGGAACGGAACCCTCGCGATGATCGAGGGATCACTGTATAATGGTTGCCTATGCTTTCTTAAATTTCATTTATGTATATGTGTGGATATATCTGTAAAACATTCCCTATCTAGAGGATGCTTGCAGTTTGCAGCAGGATTCAGATGAATTAAACTGCCAATAATTCCTGCTTGCTATGGGGAGATCCAAAACTTGACTACTGTAATGCTCTCTACATGGGGCTACCTTTGAAAAGTGTTCGGAAACTTCAGATCGTGCAGAATGCAGCTGCGAGAGCAATCATGGGCTTTCCCAAATATGCCCATGTTATACCAACACTCCGCAGTCTGCATTGGTTGCTGATCAATTTCCAGTCACAAGTCAAAGTGTTGGTTATGACCTATAAAGTCCTTCATGGCATCCGATCAGAATATCTCCGGGACCGCCTTCTGCCGCACAAATCCCAGTGACCGGTTAGGTCCCACAGAGTTGGCCTTCTCCAGGTCCCGTCGACTAAGCAATGTCGTTTGGCGCCTTCTCTGTGGCGGCCCCGACCCTCTGGAACCAGCTCCCCCAGATATCAAAGTTGCCCCCACCCTCCTTGCCTTTCGCAAGCTCCTTAAAACCCACCTCTGTCGTCAGGCATGGGGGAATTGAAATTTCCCTTCCCCCTAGGCTTATAGAATTTATACATGGTATGCTTGTATGTATGAGTGGTTCTTTAAATTGGGGTTTTTAAGATTATTTTTAATATTAGATTTGTTTACATTGTCTTTTTATATTGTTGTTAGTCGCCCCGAGTCTTCGGAGAGGGACGGCATACAAATCTAATAAATAAAAAAATAAATGAATAAATAAAATAAATATCATATGGATCAGTTGACTTGTCTTTTATTAAGGTTTCCTGCTGGATTTTTCCCCTCCCTGGATTATACTGGTGCCTTACTTTTGTGTATGCAGAACTGGCTGCATTTGGTCTATACATGTCACTTGCTTTAAATATATCTGCCAACATTTCAACACCAGAAATAAAAACATTGTTCAATGTGATGCAACATCATTTTTTTCCACTCCTGCTCCTACATATATTTTGTCTCTCAAGACCTACAGAGATAGTCTTTGTTTAGACAAAACAAAAGAAGTCATTAAGGAGAGCTAATTAGCAACAGAACCTGTTGCTTTATCACAACTTTCTTTATGTACAGCCTTTATGGTTGACATAACCTTACAAATGCTAAGATGAAACACAACGTATAGTTATTGACTTATCCAGGGACAGAGCTTCCATCTAAAAGAATTTTTCAACAAATTCTAGCTATGCGTTTTATAATTTACTAAGCCAACGGCAGAGCTAGGTCATGCCCATCATTGATACTATTTCGTTAAGAGAGAGACTCTGTCAATGGCAGCCATTTTATAACAGCACAGATAACTTTTCTAATGATCCTCCTGGTTAAAAAAAGCTGCTATTCAGTGGTAAGTTGCTCCTGATTCGGACCAGTTCTTAGAATCTGTAGTGCTGGCAACGGGAGACTCCACCCACCCGCCCAGGATGCTTTGGCACATGCACAGAAGCATCGGACATGAACACACGCACGAACCGGTGGCAAAATATTTTACAACCCACCACTACTCCTATTAGTAGAATGAAGTCTCCTAACAGTAAACAACAACAAGGTGACTTTGAAATCTGAATCTGAATAAAATTATTGTTCTCTAAAAATAGTCCCTTTAAAAATTTGAGCTAACATATTGGATAAATTTGGATATGAAAGCTAGATTAGTCTAGTGATTAAGGCACCGGAATAGAAATCAGGGCACTGTGATTTTTGCTCCCACTTTAGGTATGAAAACCAGCTGAATGACTTTGGGTCACTCAACCCAATTCATTTCACAGGGGAAGTGAGGAAAATAGAAGGAAGAAGGAATATTAGGCATGTTCACCACCTTAAATTATTGATAAAAATAATAAAGATAGCATTAAAAAATGATCCATTTATACTCAGCATGAGCTGCAACATTTGATAAATGATATGTACAAAGCATTTACTATAATTCTTATACAATATTTCTCAAATTTTCATGTGAATTAAGTGTTAAATTTACAATTTCCAACACTGATCAAGTAAACCCATTTAAAATAAGCAAATTATAATTAGGTAAGAGGGAACAAGGACTTGGGGTTCCTAGGGAACTGGACTAATAACTTAATTTTTAATTATAATCCTCAGGCTAACTTTATAGTAAAATTTACTTGTGAATTTACTTGTGAATTCTTGTGAGTAAGAATTTGGGCTATTAAAATCTGTATAGTTTTCTTTACTGTTATTTCTAGAGCAGGGGTTCCCAAATTTGGCAACTTTAAGATTTGTGGTCTTCAACTCCCCGAATTCTCCAACCAGGAGAAGTCTGGGAGTTGAAGTCCACAACTCTTAAAGTTGCCAAGTATTGTGGTTCGCTCTGGCCCAGCTCCTGCCCCAAGGACTGTGGATGTGGGGGAGACATCCACATGCTGCAGGCCTGTTTTGCCCCGGGTGGAATCTGCTGATGAAGGCTCCTCTGACCAAGAAGACATGAGTGACAGGGAGGAGGAGAGTGTGGCAGACAGCTCAGAAGGAGATCAATTATCTAGCTCCTCCTTGGATTCAGAACAAGAGTTAATGATACAGCCACGCATGCAGACAGCGATGCATAGGCAACAACAACTGAGAGATTATTATCAAAGAAAATGAGGCCACTTGTGGTTGGGTGGGGCTGTGGTAATTAGTGAGGCTGCTATAAATAGCAGCCTGTGGGTTTGGCCAGTGTGGAAGATTATCTGATCATTGTGTTTCGTGACTGCTTTACTGACTTTGACCTTTTGTGTGCTGATTTTCCCCCGCTTTGAAACTAAACCAGAGCAAAGTGCGTTTCACTTTGTGAAAGAAGAAGGACTGTGAATTGCCTCACAGCTGCAAGCTAAGTATCACAGAACTGTTAAGGGACTTGTACAAATTACCAGTTTGTTTGGAGATGAGTGCTCTTTGCTATACCAAAAGATGGCTTAGTTTAAGTGAATTTTCATTATAAATAACATTGTTTTGAATTTTCAAAGGTGTATGTGTCTGAAATTTGTACCTGTGAATTTTTGGGAGGAGTCTACCAGAGAGCCCGACAGAACACCAAGTTTGAAGACCTCTGCTCTAGAGCATTTGAATTTTCGTTCCTAGATCTCATAGCCCTAATAAAAAATATGTGTCCGTAAGAGCGTACCAGTAACTTGGAAAAAGAAAATTGCCATCAAAGCTTAGAAAATCCAAGTAAGCCAGTAAAAGATTGTGTTGTGGCAGGATAAAGGGACTAACTAAAAAAGTATGTTTCCTCTCTTCGCTGGCAGGGAGAGATATTTTTCCTTTGTAAAGAGGCAGCTTTCCTTCCAAGAAATTTGTACTGACCTAGCCATCAAAATAATTCCCAACAAGAATTGGCATCATTCTTTTGGCTGTTCTTGCCTGCCACAAATAACTGTGAGGAAATCACATCTACTGAGAAAATGAATGGGACCAGAGCCCATCCTCTCAGTGTCACAGCAAAGTTCATCTGTCAAAAAAGGTTTTCTTTGTGTTTAAAAAAAGAAAGTATCTTTAATCTTTGCAGTCAGAGGAAATTAGTCCCATCTTGTGCCAAGGCTCTTCTTGTCACTGGGAGGGAGCTTCATTTTCTGTTTTGATCTATAAACATCTTGAAAAATTCCAAGACCTACCAAATAGGAAATTGCTTTAGCAGCTACAAGAATATGAATGGCATTTCCCCAATCTGTAAATTGTTATAGCCCACAAAATTGCAGGTTGCATACCAGGAGGGGGGAAAAAACTCCAGGTTTTATTGGATAAATATTTTTTTTTTAGAACATGCAAGAAAAGCTGGACTAATATTAGAACAGACCACACTGGCTGACAGAGACAGTATTTATTCCTATACATTTGGAAAAGACCAGATTGGAAACAATTATACATTAATGGTGAAAAAAAACCAGAGCACGTGGATGAATTTGTGTACCTTGCTAGAATGTTTATGAGGATGATAAACTGGAAGCAAATGGTGTTGCAAAAATAGACATTTATTGAAAGAAGCAAAACGGCAGGATATAATATCTTACTTCTTTTCCCTTTGTTAAATGGTAGCAAGAATGGATTATGTTCAAGAATCTTAGAAATGACTTCAATGCAGTGAAAATGTGTACTTAAGAAGTAAAACCAGAAGACAGGCAATCAGGAATAACCTGATGCTGAACAAATGTGAATTGAATGCAAAAGTGAGTGATCAATATGAAATATGTAATATGAGGTAGTTTGATGGTATTAAAAGAATGAAAGAAAACTGAACAGCACAACGAATCTGGAAAAGAAGAATGAATGGATTGACAAAAAGAAGAAGACAAAGAAACATATGGTTAAATGTTAATGAAATCCTCTAAAACAGAAGGGCGAAAAGCTTAAAGAACAGACAATGTATGTAGCCATGAACAGATGTGATGGAAGTGAAGGCGTTAGCAAGGTGACAAAATAAAGAATAATGAGGAAAAACAAATGGTGCTGGTATAAACTAGTTCCAGGACTGGAAACAAAGCAAATACTGAGACTTTCCAAGTGTTCTGCCAGGCTCTCTGGTAGGAGCCTCCCGAAAATTCAAGCGTACAAATTGCAGACACACACACGTTTGAAAATTCAAAACAATGTTCTTTATCACAAAATTCAAAAAAACTAAGCACTCTTTTTGTATTGCAAAGAGCACTCATCCCAAAACAACCGGGTAGTCTGTACAATTTCCCTTAAGAAGTCATTAAGTACTTAGCTAGCGGCTGTGAAGAAACTTCACACCCCTTCTTCTTCCAACGAAGTGAGACACACACACACACGTTGCTCTGCTTTGTTTTCAAAGGCGTGAAAAATCAACAAAGTCCAGAAACCAGCAACACAGGATTCGACGAACAGTGATCAGATACTCTTCCACAACGGCCAAACCCACATGTTGCTATTTATAGCAGCAGCCCTAATTACTGGAGCCCCACCCAAACACAGGTGGCCGCTCTTATCTCTTGTAATACGTCCTTACTTGGTCTCTTCTACGCATAATTCTGCGCTTGCGTGGGTCCAAAACGTCTTCATCCGAATCAATGGAAGATAAGGGAGATTGACTGCCTGGGCTGTGTGCCAAGCCCCCCCTCTTCCAAGTCACTCCCACCTTCTTCTTCATCCGAGGAAACTAAACTCTGAACTGACTCTGTCGGCAATAACACAGGCCTGTGACATGTTGAAGTTTCCCCTGCATCCACCTCCACATTCCCTGAGGCAGGAGCTGGGCAAGAGCCAACCACAACACCAAGTGATCTTTTACAGGGTTTTTTTTTTCTGTGGCCTAATCCCTAGTTAGCAGGGAACTTTTTTTCTCTTCTCTCATGCACCGAAATCTTGGGTAAATATAATTATATCTGAAACAGCTACAAAAATACTTCAGCTGGTGGCAAAAAATATTATTTTTATTACTTTTTAACTTACTAAATTGGAAAGACAGGAAATATGGAGTTATATTTAGCTCCCCCCCCCCCCGAAAAAGACCTTTATAGATACTTTTGAAGTATCTTACAAACATGCTGCTGGGAAATTCACTGATACTGAGAGTGAGATTAATTACTCCAAAAGTTAAGAACTTGCAAATCATTTCCAGATAGCAGACATAACTAAAACTGCGGGGATCTGTGATCAGTGAAATATGGTCCATCTCAACACTTCCTACTCTTCATCTGCCTTGTGTCTGAACTAAACTGAATCCATTCGGTTATCCTTGGTGATTATTTATTTGGTCTCAGAATAAAACTAGAGGATAGCTAGCTAAAAATATCTGCACAGAGATTCCCTCAGAGATTTTTGACTGTAGCTGAGAGTTTTTCCATGGGAATATTTAGAGCAACCTTCCATTGAGCTGATCTTCTCCAAACAACATGGGCCTGAAATGCAGATCTTGGCAGTTGCTGTGTCTACCCATCCACATCCATACTTTATTTGACCCATATGACAATCGTTAAATGTTGTACTTCATGATTCTTGACAAATGTATATTTTATTTTATGTACACTGAGAGCATATGTACCAAGACAAATCCCTTGTGTGTCCAATCACACTTGGCCAATAAAGAATTCTATTCTATTCTATTCTATTTTATTAACCATGCCCGTCCCCCAAAGCACTACTCAGTCTGGCCGCTTCTGAGCATTATCCCACTAGTATAGTGATGGCGAACCTATAGCACGGGTGCCACAGGTGGCACACGGAGCCATATCTGCTGGCACATAAGCCGCTGCACTAGCTCAGCTTCAATGTGCATGTGTGTGCCGGCCAGCTGATTTTTGGCTTACAGAGAGGCTCTGGGAGGGTGTTTTTGCCTTCCAGAGAGCCTCCAGGGGGATGGGGAAAGGGCATTTTTACCTTCCCCTGGCTCCAGGGAAGCCTTTGGAGCCTGGGAAGGGCAAAACACAAGCCTATTGGGCTCACCAGAAGTTGGGAAATAGTCTGTTTCCGGCCTCTAGAGGGCCTCCGGTGGATGGGGGAAGCTGTTTTCGCCCTCCCCAGGCATTGAATTATGGGTATGGGCACTCACGCATGTGTGATAGCATACGCCCACACTATTTTGGCACCTGAGGGAAAAATGGTTCACCATCACTTCACTAGTACATCCCAGGAGACATGTGATCATCTTTTGAGACCCCCTGCCAAAGTCAATGGGGAAGTCAGATTCACTTAACAATCGGATTACTAACTTAAAACAACTGCGATGATTCACTTAACAACTGTAGCAAGAAAGGTCATAAAATGAGGCAAAATTCATTTCACAAAATGTATCTCTTAGCAACAGAAATTCGGGGTCAATTGTGGTCATAAATTAAGGACTACCTGTAGTATATTCTGTTGTGGTTAGCTCTGGCCCAGCTCCTGCCCCAAGGAATGTGCAGGTGAATGTGGGGGAGACATCCACATGCCAGAGGCCTGTTTTGCTCCCAATGGAATCTGACGATGAAGCCTCCTCTGACCAAGGAAGCATGAGTGACAGGGAAGAGGGGAGTTTGGCAGACAGCCCAGGAAGAGATCAATCATCTGTATCATCCTTGGATTCTGAACAAGAATTAATGACACATCCACGCATGCGTACAGTGATGCATAGGAGACAACAACTGAAGGATTATTACAAGAGAAAATGAGGACATCTGTGGTTGGGTGGGGCTCCAGTAATTAGGGCTGCTGCTGTAAATAGCAGCGTGTGGGTTTAGCCGTTGTGAAAGAGTATCTGATCGCAGTTCTTCAGGAATCGTGTGTTTCTGTTTTCTGGACTTTGTTGATTTTTCACGCTTTTGAAACCAAAGCAGAGCAACGTGTGTATGTGTGTCTCACTTCGTTGGAAGAAGAAGGGGTGTGAAGTTTCTTCACAGCTGCTAGCTAAGTACTTAATGAAATTAAGGGAAATTGCACAGACTACCCGGTTGTTTTGGGGACGAGTGCTCTTTGCAATACAAAAAGAGTGCTTAGTTTATTTTGAATTTTGTGATAAATAACATTGTTTTGAATTTTCAAACATGTGTGTGTGTGTGCAATTTGTACCCTTGAATTTTCAGGAGGCTCCTACCAGAGAGCCCGGCAGAACATATTCCAGGGAATGTTTCTGTCTATGACAAGATTTTGTGCATGCTGTAAAAGAAGCTGTTCTTAGCATCTGGATTTTTTCCCTACTTTCCCAGCTTGGAAAGGTTTGGAAATTATCCAGCTGCTATTAGTCTGCCTCTAGTTAAAGCATTTGCTGTAAGGCCTTTCAGCTGGGTACTATGTGATTTCATTTCATAGAAACAAAACAAAGAATTTCAGGAGTTAGAATGGGGTGCTGATTTATATTTATTTGAGAAGTAAAAAACTGAAGCAGATAAAATTCCATTGTGGGTGAGTGACAGATTTTTATATAAGAGGTTTAGCACTTCTATTCATTCTGAGAAATGTATTTGTCATTGCTAAATTGTTCCACATAACTGGGATGTCTTAAAATATGCTTTTTCCTGAAACGGAATGAACATGTTAATAGACACTTTGACTGAATGTAAAATATTGGAGGGGGGGGCATTTTAGGGTCATTGTTTAACTACAGTTTTCAGAGCAAGAATTCTAATATTGATCTGATCTAATATTTTCAGCTATTACCAATCCCTTATTATCCCACCTTTTTTTGGTGGGAGAAGAACTTAATTGTCAAAAAGAAAAAGTCATAAAATTGGATTTGAACGGTTATAGTTCTCATTTCAGCCAAAGTATTTTGAATTGTACAGCCATTAAAAATTGGGAGAATTTTTTCGGACCACAAGATCATGCTTCCTAGGTATCTATAAACAAATGTGAAATATTTCTGATTACAAATTAACAGAGTTGGAAGGTACGGTGTAGATCATCTAGTGCAACCATTTCCTCAAACAGGAATCCTTTCTGACAAATGGCAGTCCAATTTCTTCTTGAAAGTCTTAAGTGATGACGCTCCCACAACTTCCAAAGGCAAGCTGTTACATTTCTTGATTGTTCTCACTGTCAGAACATTCCTCCTTATTTCTAGGTTGAATCTCTCTTTTGTCAGTTTCCATTCATTATTCCTTACCTGTCCTTCAGGAAAACCTGTCCTTCAGAGTCAAACTATTTGGAAAATAGTTTGACCCCCTCCTCTCTATGGCAGCACCTCAAATATCAAGTCTCCCCTGGTCCTTCTCATCACTAGACTATCCATGCCCAGTTCCTGCAAGCGTTCTTCATGTGTTATAGTCTCCAGTCCCCTGATCATCCTGGTTGCTCTCCTCTGCACTTTTTCTAGAGTCTCAACATCTTTTTTATAGTATGGTGACCAAAACTGGATGCATCTAACTAAGGCTTTATAGAGTGGTGTTAGTACTAGATCTAGATTATATCCCTCTGTTAATGCAAAATACTGAATTTTCTTTTTTCAAAACCCTGTCAGTTTTCTGCCGCTATAATCAATGGCTTATCTATATTTTCACTTGTTTACAATTTGCAATCAGCATCAATTAACTGATGTTCTGAGTAGTTGTTGCAATTTCCTTGGCTCTGCTTCACAATGTATCAGGTGGTTGAACTCCCAAAATTAAACCAACCCAGTGTTCACCATCCACCCAAGAACTATGATTTTTTTAAAAAACATATGGAAAAAGCTCTTATGAAGCCCTTGCTTCATAAATAGCAGTAGGAGAGTATTTGAGATGTTTGACCTCTGTTTATCAGCTGCCTCTTTTCCAACGGAGTTTGTAACAATTATGGAAATCTCTATACAGTATTTCAAGCAAATGATCACCATACCATGGGAAACATACAAGAACTATGCTTAATTTTCTGTCAGTTCTTCTCTATAATTTGATCAACAGCACAGGAACTTCTTTTAATTCCCTTTCCCCATATTGCCCCATCTTGTTTATGTGTATGTGACAACCCGTGGTTCCTTTTATGGAATTCTTTTAAAGTTCTTCTTCACTTTTACCCATGGTGAGTTATGTTTAAGAAGGATTTGAATACTTACTTATTTGCACAAGCAGACTGATGATGATTAGTACAGTTAGATGTTGGTTAGAGAATAGCAGTTTGGGAAGTTATATGGTAGGGTTGTTTTGTTCTAAATCTTATTGTAAAGTTAGATGGCAAAGGTTTCAGGTAAGTGTTAGGATTTCATTGCTGCCTAAGAGATATTTTAGATTGTAAATATATTCTGATGCATATTGATTCCATTGCTTTTATTTTTAAATTTAATTTTTGTTAAGAATTTAAAAAAAATGATAGTGGATGGACCATACTGTGGGGGGAGGGTGGCACATTATAATTTTTTCTTGTTTGTATTGATCATAAAGAATGGGAGAAAACAGCCATAGCCATAGAAGTTCTATGGTCGTGGTTATGTAGTATGGAGAAGCCCTTTTGAATAGCTGAATCACAGGGCATGGGATAGCAGTGGAACAACAAGCCTTCAATTGAGCTAATTCAAATGCCTTCAAAATTTCTGATATGATGCTAAGTCTGCATTACAGTGAATCCCTTTTACAGAACTGGGAAATTTGAGGAACAAAGAGAGATCAATTCTCACAGTATTGAATATTTTCACAAGGGTGAAAGGAAGGAATATGATAATTGCAGATGCTGTGTGTGAAATGGAAATCAAACAGTTAAACTAAGTATAGAATCTTGAAGTGTGGCATGAATCCCCTCCAATGGAAAACAGATCACTTCCATGTGGCTGCAGCACAGGTTCCCAACATTATGCAGACATTGTTCAAAGGAAAATCTGGTTTTCATTGTCAGAAAAATGATGGAAGGAAGACAAGCACATCTGATTTGAAATGCCTAATGAAAACTGCCAATATATGGGCATTTATTGGCAAATTAAGAGAAGCATAAAATGATTCTGAAATGCAAATGGGTCCTGAAAAGAAAGCATTGTCCCAAGATGTCCTGCTAGGCTTATTATCATGAAGAGATTAATAAGTACAGAAGTTCAAAGTATGGATGCATTTGAAAATTGGAAGTTGCTACCTTAGGCTGTAATCACATTTGTTCAGGGCCAAAGGAGAAGGTCCCCCAAAGTGATTTATCCAATATTGGATAAACGGGACTATCCAATGTTCTGCTTCAAGGCCTAAATCAGATCGGAACCAAGAACCACCCACTGGCTTAATGTTTAAATAAGAAACAAAGATGTATTTAAAAGTGATTTTTTACAAGCAAAGTCATTCTTGTAATTCTTGCTGGCAAAGTTCCCGGTCAAATTGAGCTGCTAGATAACGGAACTGACTGCAGGCTGAGAGGCCAGTCCAATTAAGTAATTCCAAAGCAATTAAAGGTTTTCTTAATATACCCTTATAAAACTTCAGAGTTTTCTCAAACTTCTGCATCTCTATGCGATGAAGATAAAGGGAAACCAACAGTTTTCCAGCGAAGCATTTCTGGAACTCCAGATTTAGCACTGCTACGATGAAAACATTGAAACTACACACCTTTTCCCCAGAAACCCTCACTTAAATACTGTCTAGGTGTGGTTAGAGATACACTACAGACTTTGTTTCATAGACTTACTTTCTACAACTTTTTCTGTACAAATATTCCTGCTTCGGAACCTCTGACTTGGGCATCTAAGAGGGGTTCCTGATCATCAACCTCCCCCTCAGAATCAGACATTACCAGCAGTGGGGTATCTACACTCTCTGGTGGTTTCTCAGACTCCTCAAGTTCCAGTTCTCCCTCACTCTCAGTCTCTGATTCAGCTGGCAAGAACACTGGCCTCGGGTATCAAGATGGACCTGGTTCAATCTCCTCAGAATCTGTCAGTACCTGAGATGGTCTGTGACCACTCACAACATCTAAGGGATGGTAGTTATTTGCAGTTTTTATCCATCAAGTACTGATCCTCCATTTAGGTGGTGAACTGATTGGCTTTTTTTTCTTCTTTGCTGATTTTGCATCCAAATGGATAACATGGCTGAAGTTATAACTGAATATCTGTTGGTTTATTTCTTGCAGTGAGCTGGTGCTTCTATTTGATATTATAATATTGGCATCTTTTAATAATTGTGCTAGCTGTTTATTTGGAGCAAGCTTCATTGCAGGCAAACCTATTATGCTGTATTCGTGCTGTTCTAGATGCTTAGTTACTCTTTGTTTCTATTCTTTTATTTCTGAGAATAAGGTACAAGTACCTGGTTTGGGAATGAAAATAACTTAATAGCTATGTTGGCTTCCTTTACTGCCAACTTCTCCTGGTTTGCCTCTACAGTCGGAACTATTAAATGCCAAAATGTTTGTCTGCACTCTTTGTCATACAAAAGTGGCATTGTTGCTAGTCATGTGCTAGTCAGGTGCATTAGTCAGCTAATGCTCAGCTAATGCTAGTCAGGTGCATTAGCTGAGCCATATAACAGCAGCTAATAAGTCAGAGCAATTCACTAGTCCCTGGCATATAGGCATTCCATTTGTTTTCACCTCTCACATGTTATCAAACTTACTGATGGTGGATTGAAAATAGTAAGCTTCTACCCCCTTTAAGTACTGTGTTGTGGAAGAAACCCGGATTTAACTACACAACTTCTTTTGCTGTGCTGTCTCTCTGTTCTGAAGCTATCTATCTATCTATCTATCTATCTATCTATCTATCTATCTATCTATCTATCTATCTATCGAATAGAAAATAGAATAGAATAGAATTTTATTGGCCAAGTGTGATTGGACGCACAAGGAATTTGCCTTGGTGCATATGCTCTCAACATACATAAAAGAAAAAGATAATTTGTCAAGAATCATGTGGTACAACACTTAATGATTGCCATAGGGATCAAATAAGCAATGAAGAAACAATCAATATTAATAAAAATCGTGGGATACAAACAAGTTACAGTCATACAATCCTAAGAAGGAAAAGGATGATAGGAATGATGAGAAAAACTAGTAGAATAGAAGTGCAGATTTAGTAAAAAGTCTGACAGTGTTGAAGGAATTATTTGTTTAGTAGAGTGATGGCGTTTGGGAAAAAACTGTTCTTGTGTCTAGTTGTGTTCATGTGCAGTGCTCTGTAGCTACGTTTTGAGGGTAGGAGTTTGTGTCCAGGATGCGAGGAGTCAGTAAATATTTTCCCCACCCTCTTTTTGACTCGTGCAGTATACATGGCCTCAAGCTCCTTGGGCAGTTTGAGTTTCCTGAGCTGGCACAGAAAGAACATTCTTTGTTGTGCTTTTTTGATGATGTTTTTGATGTTAGGTGACCATTTTAGGTCTTAAGATATGATAGAACCTAGGAATTTGAAGGTCTCTACTGTTGATACTGTGTTGCCTAGTATTGTGAGAGGTGGAAGGGTGGAAGGATTTCTCCTAAAGGCTACCACCATTTCTACGGTTTTGAGTGTGTTCAGTTCTAGATTGTTCTGGTCACACCACAAGGATAGTTGTTCAACTTCCCATCTGTATGCGGATTTATCATTGTCTTGAATGAGCCCAATCACTGTTGTATCATCTGCAAACTTCAGTAGTTTAACAGATGGATCGTTTGAGATACAGTCATTAGTGTATAGAGAGAAGAGTACACAGCCTATCTATCTATCTATCTATCTATCTATCTATCTATCTATCCATCCATCCATCCATCCATCCATCCATCCATCCATCCATCCATCCATCCAACTATCCATCCATCCCTTCTCCTTAGACTCTCGGAGAGTGGAAGGCTGAGTCAACCTTGAGCCGGTGTTGAGATTTGAACCACTGACCTCTGCAGATCTACAGTCAGCTTCAGTGGCTTGCAGTACAGCACTCTACCTGCTGCGCAACTCCGGCTCATAGTCTGCCACCTTAAATTTTGTTGTCCCCAAAGCGGCAGCCTTACTAGGTGTCTCCATTTTTCTCCATATGACTCTGCAGATGTAACATCCTAAGACATTGGTGGTTTTTCCTAGCTGAAATTGAAATGTTGCCAAAAAAAGCTGCCACCTACTATCACACAGAATGTATGTTGAGGAAGTGCTGGTATGTCTAGGTGCTTGGTACAATCTCTTTTTTCCCTCCCAAGGACTATCTACTATTGACCTGATGGCCACCAGTTGGTGGCAAACAGTTAATTTTTCCCAAATGCAGGGTGGTATTCATCCAGAGTCATGCTGTCCAGATTCAAATGCTGGCTGAGTGTGCTTGGCGTTCAGAAGTGTTTCCACTGACTTTAGCTGAGCAAAACACATTCTGTGCCATCCTTAGATGATATTAATCAGTCTTCCAGTAATGAATTTACCATTAAACTGAGAAAAAAAGTACTATAAATAGTTGTAGTCTGATATATGAATGAATTGATATATGCATATGTGGGCTGGAAAAAACTATATTCAGGAAAAAAATGCAGCAACTGAGATTGGTTTATGTGGGGGGGGGGGAAATCTGTCAAATATTTAGTATATTCTAAGTTCGTTGCTGTACAGTACACTCTAAATAAAGAAACGTGTTACAAATATTAAAGTTGTCATTGGTAAAAATTGCAATAAGGATAACATTTTGCATTTTTGGTGTCAGAATTAATAAGGTTGGTATGTTTCCAAACAGCTGTAGAATTCATTTTAGGTTGTATACTTGTAGTTAGGGGGCCATCTTGTGGTATAATAATAGTCATTTTAAAAAAAACAACTTCAAAATGTATAACCAAACCTTGTTTCATCATAGATTTATGCATGATTGGTCACCCATGCAATTCTTTGTTACTTAGAAAATAATAAAACGAGGATGGATTAGCATGTCAATGAACAGAGGCTAAGAAATATTTCAACCAGTTTGATTCAAAATGATATATTCAATGAAATCTACAGGCTGATTAATGTCATCAGAAAACAGCACATGATGTGTTTGGCTCAGCTAAAGTCAATGGGAACAAAGCCATCCTCAAATTTTTATATTAATGTTCCCCTCCATCATTTTTTCATATGATGTGAACTGACAATTAGATTGTCTGCCCTGCTATTTAAGCTCTTTGCTATTAATACATTCCATTTCAATAGGTAAAATTCAGGTCTAAATAAGAATGTCATTCCAAGTTTAATTAAATACAAAATAAATGCATCATAGGCTTCGACACATAATTAGTTGATGCGATTATTTCAAAGGAGCAGAGTGTTGGATTTCTCTGTCCTGTTTTCCAACAGAGTGTTAATTAAATGGCACCTGTGCACAATAACACCATGAAGTACTGTTTGCAGATGTTTGTGCTGATCTTGGTCCATCAGCCCACTATAACCAGGACCAGGGATGGGCTACTTACCAGAGTTGCAGGAACGTCCACACGCAACCGGCATGATTCCAGAAAAAATTACCTTGGTTTTTTTCTAGTTAGGGGGCCATCTTGTGGTATAATATGCAAAAAACCCGCAAGAATGCAAAAAAAATCAGCAATTTTTGCCCAAATCTCACTGCCGCAAGGACGCCCGCGAGAGATTTCGGCTGCTGCACATGCAGAGCAGCCAAATCTCGCTGCAGCATCTAGAGTGGCAGCTACGTCCAGCAGCAACAGTGGCCTACCCAAGCTCCAGTCGCGTGTCTCCTGCGGCGCACGCAAGAGAGCACAGAGCAGGCCACATGACTGGAGCTCGGGGACGCCCTGCTTGCTCCCCGCACCATGGCTCATCGACCTGCAGGGGATCGAGAGCAAGGTAAGGGCCACGGCGTGGTGGAAGGGTGAGCAGACAGAGCTGCTACTCATGTTGATGCCAGGGGGTGGTGCAGCGGGGGCAGCATGGTGGTGGCTTGTGGCATGGTGGGGGCTCGCGGCACAGCAGAGAGTCATGGCACGGTGGAGGGCAGGCCACTTGTGGTGGTACCAGGAGGCAGCAGGGGCTCATGATGCGGTGGAGGGTTGTTGCCTGTTGGAGGGGCCAGTCGATGGAGCAGCCACTCAATGCAGAATGGGAGGTCGCTTGTGGTGGCACTGGAGGGCGCCGGGTCTCACAGCACGGCAGAGGCTTGTGGCGTGGTGGAGTCGCTCACCCCTCCACCATGAACCTCGGCTATGTCACAAGCTCCCACTACCACCCCGAGCCACCACAAGCAGCCTGCCCACTCTGCATTTTTCATAATTGTCTAAAACAATGCTGATTTTGGAACTTTGGGCACTGAAGTCCATACATCTGGAAGGAGTCTGTATTATAAAATCTAGCTTATGGCATGTACATCCATTGGAAGATCGTAACTCTGTCATGAAGATTGGAATACCTATCTTTGTAAGCAGGTAATACTGAATTTTTGGCTGAAAAAATGAAAAATGTGCAGCTTACATTAAATTATATGATGCATCAAGGAGTATTAATCTAGATTAATTATATTAATCAAGATTAATATAATGGAGACCAAGGTAGTTTTATTTGATAGAGAAAATAGAATTAGCAATTGTAAATTATGTAATATTCACTAAAAGTGGGGAAACGGGTATGTAGAAATTTAAAGGTATGCCAATGTTGCTAGAAAGGCAATGGCAAGGGCATGGGGTGAGGTATCATCAATATGCCGATGATACCCAGTTGTACATCTCCACCCCATGTCCAGTCAACGAAGCAGTGGAAGTGATGTGCCGGTGCCTGGAGGCTGTTGGGGCCTGGATGGGTGTCAACAAACTCAAACTCAACCCAGACAAGACGGAGTGGCTGTGGGTCTTGCCTCCCAAGGACAATTCTATCTGTCCGTCCATTACCCTGGGGGGGGAATTATTGACCCCCTCAGAGAGGGTCCGCAACTTGGGCGTCCTCCTCGATCCACAGCTCACATTAGAAAAACACCTTTCAGCTGTGGCGAGGGGGGCGTTTGCCCAGGTTCGCCTGGTGCGCCAGTTGCGGCCCTATTTGGACCGGGAGTCATTGCTCACAGTCACTCATGCCCTCATCACCTCGAGGCTCGACTACTGTAACGCTCTCTACATGGGGCTACCTTTGAAAAGTGTTCGGAAACTTCAGATCGTGCAGAATGCAGCTGCGAGAGCAATTATGGGCTTCTCCAAGTATGCCCATATCACTCCAACACTCCGCAGTCTGCATTGGCTGCCGATCAGTTTCCGGTCACAATTCAAAGTGTTGGTTATGACCTATAAAGCCCTTCATGGCACCGGACCAGAATATCTTCGGGACCGCCTCCTGCCACACGAATCCCAGCGACCGGTTAGGTCCCACAGAGTTGGCCTTCTCCGGGTCCCGTCGACTAAACAATGTCGTCTGGCGGGACCCAGGGGAAGAGCCTTCTCTGTGGGGGCCCCGACCCTCTGGAACCAGCTCCCCCCTGAGATTAGGATTGCCCCCACCCTCCCTGCCTTTCGTAAACTCCTTAAGACCCACCTTTGCCGTCAGGCATGGGGGAACTAAAACACCTCCCCCTTGCCCATGTTGTTTTGTTGATTGATTGACTGTGTGCCTGTTTTTTATATATACTGCTTTTTATGAGATTATTAATTTCAATTGGAACTGGATGGGTGGGCATTGGATTTGGTATTGTGTACTGTACTGTTTTTTATTATTGTTGTGAGCCGCCCCGAGTTTGCGGAGAGGGGCGGCATATAAATCCAATAAACCTAAACCTAAACCATATGATCTGTTACAGTAATTGAATGTCGAAGTAGCTGTGTATTGGGAACAAGCGTCGGATATATCAGGCGTATTATGGTAAAGCAAGAGATTGGGTCAAATATAATGGGGTGCTGAATAATATGCATTGAATACAAGAATGAGCAGTATGAAAGAAGGTTGTTTGATCATACTGTACAGAGAAAACAAATATATGAAAGAAGAGTGAATGTATCAAGAGAAGAAATATTGTGAATATAGGAGGGGTGGTATTTTTTGCTTCCTAATAAGCTCAGACAAAATACGTATCACTTCATACAAGCTGTAGCTCAGACAGAAAGATACTTTTTCTCTTGAATGTTCTTGGAAACAATAATACTGTATTTTGTACTGCAATCTTGTGATCTGGCATATTCTAGGCCAGTGATGGCGAACCTATGGCATGGGTGCCACAGGTGGCACGCGGAGCCATACCTGCTGGCACGCGAGCTGTTGCCCTAGCTTAGCTCCAACATGCATGTGTGTGCCAGCCAGCTGATTTTTGGCTCACACAGAGGCTCTGGGAGGGCGTTTTTGGCTTCCAGAGAGTCTCCGGAGGGGATGGGGAAGGGTGTTTTACCCTCCCCCGGCTCCAAGGAAGCCTTTGGAGCCTGGAGAGGGTGAAACACAAGCCTACTGGGTCCACCTGAATTTGGAAAATAGGCTGTTTTCTGCCTCCTTCCCCAAGAGGCAGAGGAAACTGTTTTCACTCTCCCCAGGCATTGAATTATGTGTGTGTGCCCACGCCCACACTCTTTCGCCCACGCCCACACTCCAAGGAAAAAAAAGTTCGCCATCACTGTTCTAGGCAGGGAATGCTTTGCTTCATTTGTAGCACACCAAACAATTTTTGGTCTGCCCAAAACTTTGTTGCTTAGATAATAATATTGTTGTATGATTTGCAGTTGCTGTATTCCAAGATACAAACAGCATGGTAATTTATCATCCCCAAGAATTTGTGTATTCGTTTTTTTAAAAAAAAGTTTGTTTAAACATATCATATTTTCTTTCCTTTGTTTTAATTTCTTTGTCATTGGAAGTAAAGCAATATTCAACGTTCACAGATTATTGTTTATTGCACAGTCTTTTTCATTGACTTTTTTTTTTAACTTTCTTTTTTCTGCACTTGGCATGTGGTTGCTTTACACAAAAAGGCATAGTGTGGTAGGAATACGGTGCATTCAAAAGTATTACAGACATTTCACTTTGTCATTATGGCATACTGAGCATAGATTAATGAATTTCATTAACTTTAGAATCGGGCTGCAGCAGAACAAAATTGACTAGAATGAAGAGGGTCTGAATCAGGGGTGGGTTCTAACTTACCTCACTGCTGGTTAACTTTCTCCTCTGTTGCGTTGCCGCGCACATGCACAATGTCAAAAAAATCTGATTTTTTTTAAAAAAGCCAAAAACAAGGTGGCAATGCATGCACAGTAACTCAACTTCTGTGCATGTGCAGAAGAAAAAAATAAAAAATCCCCCCCCAATTTTTTAAAAATGGTGGCGCCTATGGACTGAACTACTTCCGTGACATCCCGGCCCTCTGGAATCAACTCCCCCCAGAGATTAGAACTGCCCCCACCCTCCTTGTCTTTCGCAAATTACTTAAGACCCACCTGTATCGCCAGGCATGGGGGAACTGAGACACCTCCCCCAGGCTTTTACATTTTATGTATGGTGTGTGTGTGTTGTATGGTTTTTAAATGATGGGTTTTTTAGCTGTTTTTTAATATTAGATTTGTTTTCCATTGTAACATTGTTATTTATTGTTGTGAGCTGCCCCGAGTCTTTGGAGAGGGTCGGCATACAAATCTAATATATTATTATTATTATTATTATTATTATTATTATTATCATCATCATCATCATCATCATCATCATCATCATCATGATGTCATCACCAGCGGGTTGCTACCAGTCTGAACTGGGAAGAGTCTACTTCTGGTCTGTATACTTTCTGAATGCACTTATACATACATGTATTTATATTATACATGTATGTATATCAGTGATGGGTTCCGGTAGGAACGGTCAGGAACGCAGTTCCGGTAGCAAAATTTGGAGCTCCATCCCAGAGCACCCAATTTGCACTGAAAGATGTTGAAACAAAATGCATAAGCCACGCCCACAGTGTGGTAGTAAAAATTTTGGTAGCCCATCACTGATGTATATATTCCATTTTAAACCCTCCAGTGGAACAATGAACAATCAGTATGATTAGAAGGAAACAATTCAGCAGTAAGAATAGGAAAAAAAACAAACCAAGAGCAACAACAACAACAACAACACCCCCCCCCCCCCCCCAGCAAGCCAATATTAGACTGTAGCCTTAGGAAAAAGAAAAATTCAAAGATCTGGTGCCAAAGAAGAGTACAATAATAGGAAACAACTTTTCCTTGACATTGTCACATGTCCTCTGATGACTAAACAAGGGCCCCTGAAGAAAATTATTGGCTGCTATAAAGAGCTTAAACCTTTAGCTTTTCAGCTCCTTTACGACATTTCCAGAATAAATGCTTTGTTTTGTATTTTGTAAAAGTGGATCCATTATATGTTTACTGATAATACCCCAAATAATGGGATATTTGTAGTTATAAAGATCCATAAACCTTAGCAGCCATAGTAGTGATATACATTAGAAATTAGCAGAACTGTAATGAATAGGCTAAAAAAGGTGGGGAAACAAGAAGAAGAATTTCTAATTATTATTAGCCAGAAAGATATTCTCTAAGGAGAACTATGTAGTTAGAATAGTTAAGAATTTGAAGCCGTGCCATGCATTCAAACGAGATCTTTAGCAGTAGGTGGGAACATGAACTAAACACATCTCTTCAAATCAACGTATGGTATGTGTTCGTGTATAAACACATTACCAGGAAGACAGCAGAGCAGATGGATGTGTATATATGTAGGTATATATATTCACACACACACTCAGACAGAGTGCCAGGAATTGTATAGAAAGCCATTGTGCAAGTCTTGCATTAGGCTCATCTGCTTTAATGATCCAGAGAAAAGGGCTTTATTTCACGCACCCAAAGTACATCTTTCAAATGCTTTGCATCACTCCACTACAAACTGCTATATTCAAATAATTAGAAATCCATGCTGCCAACTTGTGCTGCTCATTAACATCCCTGGGACAGCTGGTTTATATGCATCAAAGATATTGGACCGAGCTCCTTGACCAGCAGAGCAATTATATTCTTCTAATGTCCTAGTGCACAGCAAGCACACTGGGCTCTACATCATATTTTATTTATGCCCATGTCTAATAGTTAAAGATCAGGCTGTAAAACATTAAAAATTGTAAACTTTTGCCACAATGATATGACATTTTCAAAGATGCATTGTTACCACTGGACTACTCAAAGTTAAATATTACTATTCTACATTATGAATTTGAACCAACAAAAGATCCTAAAGGAAGAGTTTCCACTGATATTCATACATTCATTGAAATGTAATACTAAGAAAGAACTATCCATTTCCAAAACGTTCAAAATATAAAGAACGTTTTACTTTATTGTCTTTTTCCAGACAAATAAAAAAATTCTTTTTATGTTCTTTATAATCGGATGGTATTTGGCAGGAAGGCTGTTTGTGCAAGGAAGAAGATGCGATCGGCTAAAGTATTTTAATGATGAATACAAAATAAGATCTACACTTTTAGAATTAAAAGCTGTCAGGTATTATTAGATTATTATTAGATAATAATACTTATTGGATATTATTAGATCGGAAACAGACATAACTGAAAGTCTGCTTCTTGGATTTAATTAGATATAAACTTGTACAGTGTTCCCTCGATTTTTGCGGAGGATACGTTCTGAGACTGCCCGCAAAAGTCGAATTTCCGCGAAGTAGAGATGCGGACGTAAATACACCATTTTTGGCTATGGACAGTATCACAAGCCTTCCCTTAACACTTTAAACCTCTAAATTACCATTTCCCATTCCCTTAGCAACCATTTACTCACCATTATTACTGGTACTCGCCATTGAATAAGACACTTAGTGATCCTGATATTTATAAACATAATTATTTATTAACAATAATTATTTTTTTTTGTTATTTATTTGCAAAAATTATTAGTTTAGCGATGATGTATGACATCACCGGGCAGGAAAAACTGTAGTATAGAAAAAAACCATGAAGTATTTTTTAATTAATATTTTTTGAAAAACCGCGGTATAGGCTATCCGCGAAGTTTGAACCTCTGAAAATCGAGGGAACACTGTATATTGATATATGGACAGAAAGGCATGATATAAATCAGTGCAGAATGGGTCCTATCATATCTAAACTACAAAAATCCCTCTGGCCTGCAGAGAGGGGGGCAGAGACGGGGAGGGACTCTTAACTCTTTGCTTCCATCTACTAGTACCAAAATTAATGAACTATGAACTTCCAAATGATGAATGAATATGGCTAAATAAAAATATATTCTTTGAAAACAAGCAGTCTTTAGTGCAGGGATGTCAATCTCAAGGCCCATGGGCTGCATCCGTCCCCAGGGTGCTTAGATCTGGCCAATGGGGTTGCCCTGGAAACAGTGAAGGATCAGCCCGTGGGCTCTTGAGCTCCATTTTTGGCTGCAACGGCCTCCTGCAATCCTCTGCCAGTGAAAATAGAATTCCACTTTCACTGGCAAAGCCTTTGGACCACTACAGGCGCCGACAAGAGTGACGTTGTGACAAGTGGCCACACCCACCCCAACCCACCTAAATCAAACCAACCCTGATGCAGCCTTCAATTAAATCGAGTTTGACATCCCTGCTTTAGTGCATAGTTTTGTATAATCATCAAGACAATATTTTATGCAACTGTTAAACTTTATTAAAATAATTTCCATAACTTTTGAGGAAAGTCTTATTTTTTTTTAAAAAAATGTTATTGAAAAGTACACTGGTGTGAACTGAACCAAAACAATGAAAAGCAATGCTAGTTGTGTCAACAGGAGGATGCATGCCTTAATCCAATGCTGCAGCTAACATCTGAATATTTCATAACTCATGAATAATACAAAATGTTAGCTAGCTTACAGTGGAACCGTTACAGCTGAGCTCCAACATACTTCCAGCTTAATATTCAGCTGTTAATAAAGTTGTACCAAGTCTCTACATTTATCAACTTTCAGTCAATTATCTACCCAACTTAATTCTTTTAAAAAATTATTTATTATTATTTATTAAATTTGTATGCCGCCCCTCTCCGTAGACTCATGGTGGCTCACAACAATAATAGAAAAAAAAACAATGTACAATACAAATCTAATCTAATAATTAAAACTAAAAACCCATAATTTAAAAAACATGCACACAACATACCATACATAAACAATATAGGCCTGGGGAAGTTATCTCAGTTCCCCCATGCCTGACGGCAGAGGTGGGTTTTAAGGAGTTCACGAAAGGCCAGGAGGGTGGAGGCAGTTTTAATCTCAAGCGGGAGCTGGTTCCAGAGGGTCGGGGCCACCACAGAGAAGGCTCTTCCCCTGGGACCCACCAAACGACATTGTTTAGTCGACTGGACCCGGAGAAGGCCAACTCTGTGGGACCTAATCGGTCGCTTGGATTCGTGGGATTCTTGTTGCAGTTGTTTCACAAAACAGAACTCTTCCTACTGACCAGACACCATTTCTATCATTTTCCATGGGATAATAACCCACCTTTCATTCTAACCTGCATATATAAACTTATAATGGCTTCCCGCACGTTCTTTAGTTCTGGTGATGAGGCAATATACAGAGCTAGTCTGAAAAAAAGTATTTGGAAGGCCAGGACTGATTATAAGAGAAAGATTGAGGATAATTGTTATAGTAATAACATGAGGCAGGTGTGGCGAGGGATTCAACACATTACCAAACCACCAACCGACTGCTGAAGGAGATGCTTCATTGGCAGAGAAGCTGAATCATTACTTTGCTCTTTTTAAATTGGAGACATCAGAGACAGCTAAAATACAGCCAGCAACTCATTGTAGCCCCACCTCATTGTGGAGGAATAGGAGATGAGGAACATTCTGAGGTCTGTGGACCCTAGAAAAGCTGCTGGTCCTGACAGTTCCTCTTAAAATGAAATTAAATGATTCACATATTCTGGCCATTAAAAATTCATACAAATTACCAAATTCCATAAATGGGGTGCTTTCAGAAATGTGTATAGGTAGTCTTTGATTTCATTTACCATTCAAAGTTGCAGCAATACTGAAAAAATGATATACAATGTTTTTCATACTTGTGACCTTTGCCGCATCTCCCTGGTCACGTGATCAAAATTCAGATGCTTGGCAGCTGACATGTACTGTATTTATGACTGTTCAAGTGTCGCCTTTTATGTCCTTCTGACAAGCGAAGTCAATGGGGGAGTGAAATTCACTTAACAACCATGTTGCTAATTTAACAACTGCAGTGATTCACTTAACAACTATGGCAAGAAAGGTGGTGAAATGTGGCAAGATTTGCTCAACAACTGTTTTGTTTAACAATGGAAATTTTGGGTAAAACTCTGGTTGTAAATAAAGAACTACCTGTGTATACAATGTTGTGGAAAGTTGAGTTTGTCTACTGCAGTTCCTAGGGACCTCTAACTTTCTGGATATTTCCGAACTACAGGTCCCGCATCCATATAACCTGTTATGAAGAATTGTGAGAGCTGTAATTCAGTATTATTTGGAAGTCTACAAATATTTGCCACAATTTAAGTGAATTTTAACCAACAGATAAACAGGCTATAAAGCCTACAGCAGCAGGCTATGAAGACAACAAGCAGCAGCTTTGTTGATACGTAAACTAGTTCCATGATAGCTTCAAACAATCTTAAAAACAAATTATTACTGTAAACTAAGCAAATCAAGGTAATTTTGAAAGACAGATGGATCTGGAAGGAAACAAATTAAAAGTGAGGCCATATGCTCTTTGTCTATACTCCGTTGAAGAAATGTAATATTTTTGTAAAGGATATAAACTAAAATCATATATATTATACTAGAATATATTTATATTGTTCCATAAGAAGCTTGATTTATAACTCCTAATGAAAAAAAAATATTGTACTTCTGGGCAGACAAACAAAAGAGCACAACTCTGTTGTTTGTATCTGAATCCTATTTATGTGATGTCATTTTAAAAGTTCAAATGGTTTCACTCTTAATCGGATATGTGCAGATATTCTGTCAGCTTTTGTCCCCAGATCCTCAATATTGTTAAAAGGTGGTTTAATTTATCCCAAAAATGGCAACACCTGAATTTTTAAACAATCTATTGATTTTTAAATTGTTTTTCTCAATAAAATAATCACAAC
The DNA here is from genome assembly GCF_031021105.1 of Erythrolamprus reginae. Taxonomy (NCBI): domain Eukaryota; kingdom Metazoa; phylum Chordata; class Lepidosauria; order Squamata; family Dipsadidae; genus Erythrolamprus; species Erythrolamprus reginae. The sequence continues at coordinate 197,775,505 of NC_091952.1, read as the reverse complement.
TCTGTCTCTGGATAAAAGGTTCTTAGAAGAAGATATCTGGAGCTTTTCTTCAGCTATTTTTTTCTTTAAGGAAAGAAGCTAGAGCTATGGTTGAAAATTAAAGGTTTAAAGCATGTTCCAGCATTTTGGGGATTGTAACAGTGTCTTCGTGTTAAGTAAGCAGACAGTAATCTTTCACAACTTTACCATAACAATTATCATGTATTAATGTCTTTGTAGAGTGTTGTTCTAAAAGGCACCCTAAGAGCAATTACTTGAAAAATTATCAATTCTCAGTGAGACTCAATACAACCATCCATTAAATGATGTTACGATTCTTATTTTTATATGTTTATATTTATGAGCTTCATTTGGGCCCTAGAGAGGAAGTATGACAATTTACAATATAAAATGTAAAGTAGTATCAAAATGCACCCTTGTTTGTGCTTGTATTTATATTTATATTGTTTTTATTTGTTTTCCAGTACAATTTGATAGCTTATTAATAGCCTTGACTATCACTAAGTGTTGTATCTTTCTATTCTTGATGAATGTATTTTATTCTCCTCAGGCATACTGAGAGCATATGCACTAAAGACAAATTCCTTGTGTGTCCAATCACACTTGGCCAATAAATAATTCTATTCTATTCTATTCTAATACAATGGTGCCTCTACTTAAGAACTTAATTCGTTCCATGACCAGGTTCTTAAGTAGAAAAGTTTGTAAGTAGAAGCAATTTTTCCCATAGGAATCAATGTAAAAGCAAATAAGGCATGCAAACCCATTAGGAAAGAAATAAAAGCTCATAATTTGGCTGGGAGGAGGAGGAGGAAGGAGAGAAGGAGGAGGACAGTCACTACCAAAGGAAAAAGGTGAGAGGAATCAAAACAATCCAAAACTTTAAGACTTTTTAAAAAAAGAGGGACTCTGAGGCGGCGAGGAGCACGGGCTTCCCATACACCAGGCTCGAGGCTGCCTCCCATACACTGCGCCAGAGAGAGAAAGCCAGGGGAAGTGGCCTTCATGCTGCTCTTAAATTTCCTGGGGGGGAAAAATTTGAGCAGATATTTAAATCAGAGAAAGCAGGGAAAACAGAGAATACAACATTATTACAAACTATGAATTTAACATTAAATACGGTATAAGAAACAATGGCTAAACTACAGGAAATGATGATGCAGAACCATACCGATCTAAAATCAGATATTTTGAAGTTAAATACCAGTATGGAATTGATGAGAGGAGATATTAAGAAACATGAGGATCAAATTAAAACGGTAGAATTCAAGACAGAATGTAATGAAAAAAAAATAAAAAAAAGTAGAACGAGGAACAATTAAAGCTCAAAAAGATCTTGAATATCAATTAATAAATTTAGAAATGGTTCTTAAGAAGAGGCAAAAAAATCTTGAACACCCAGTTCTTATCTAGAAAAGTTTTTAAGTAGAAACGTTCTTAAGTAGAGGTACCACTGTACCACGAGTCTTCGGAGAGGGGCGGCATACAAATCTAAATAATAAATAAATTAAAAAAAATGCCGATAAAATAAAACCGACCGTTCCCGTTTCCCACCTGCAGTCCTCCTGGCCGCAAGGGGGAGCATTTTGCCACCCGCTACCTAGGGCCGCCTCTGGCCTCACTTCCGGGCGGTTGCAGCCACTGGCCGGAGCTGGGTTTTCTCTTTTTTCCTGTTTCTTCCCCTCCTCTCAGGCCGGGTGCAAGTGGTCGCGCGCGGCGGGCGGGGGCAGCCGGTCTCGGGCCGGGCCCTGACTGAGGTGGCGGGGAGCGGGCCGCGCGAGCCGCATGTGAGTGGATGGAGCCGGGCTCTGGGCTGCAGCGGCGGGGGCCGGGGCTCGGCGGCGGCGGGGGCGGCGGGCTGGGCTCGGCCGGGGTCTCTCCGGCTCTGTCGGGGCCTCAGGGCCGCCGCAGGAAACAGCCGCCGCGGCCGGCCGATTTCAAGCTGCAGGTGATCATTATCGGCTCGCGAGGCGTCGGCAAGACCAGCCTGATGGAGCGCTTCACGGACGACACTTTCTGCGAGGCTTGCAAGTCCACCGTAGGTAGGTACGAAAAGGGGCCGCCGGGGGGAGAGAGAAAGGCGACCTTGCCTTGGGGTGATAGACGGCGGGAGAGGCGGGTGCGGGGAAGGGGTGGGGTGGGCGATCGGGAATTTGGGGGCAGCCGAGGGCCGCTATTCAGGGCTGGTGGGATTTGCGCTCTTTGAACTCTTCCGCCTTTCAACTCTTTTTCCTGGGGATGCTGCTTCCCAGTTATGTCGGGCGGGGAACCTCCCTAACAACGTTTGGCCTGAAATCCTCTCCTTCCCCCGCCCCCTCCCACCCTTCGCTTCCACACTCGCAAGGGACCCGATCGGAAATGCTTAGAGGGACGGTAACTTATTTATTTTTGTTTATTTATTATTGGAGTTGGAAGGGACCTTGTAGGTTGTCTAGTCCACCCTTGGCAACTTTAAGACTTGTGGACTTCAATTCCCAGAATTCCTCAGCCAGCAAAGCTTTAAACTTTTAAAACAAGTTTTAAAGAATTGTGGGAGTTGAAGTCCACAAGTTTTAAAGAATTCTGGGAGTTGAAGTCCACAAGTCTTACAATCTGGGAGTTGAAGTCCACAAGTCTTAAACTTAAATGCAGTTGACATCCACAAGTCTTAAAGTTCAGCTCTGGGGATTAAAATCCACAAATTTTAAAGTCCACAAGTCTTAAACTTAAAGGGAGTTGAAGTCCACAAGTCTTCAACTTCAAGGGAGTTGAAGCCCACAAGTTTTAAAGTTCAGCTCTGGGAATTGAAATCCACAAATCTTAAAGTCCACAAGTCTTAAATTCTAGGAGTTGAAATCCACAAGTCTTAAAACTCAAGTCCACAAGTCTTAGAGTTGAAGTCCACAAGTCTAAAGTTGCCAAGGTTAGTGACCCCTGATCTAGTCCAACTTCCCTCCACAAAGCAGGAGTTCGTATATCATTTCAGACAAATGTCTGTCCAATCTCTTCTTGAGAGTCTCAAGTGCTGGAGCTCTCAATTGCAGGGGAAATTCTATCTTTAGAAATAAATAACTTTTAAAAGATGTGTTAACTTCCAACTCCTAGGGATTTCCCCAGCTACAGAATTCTGGGAGTTAAAAGTTATACATCTTAAAAGTGCCCAGATTAGAGAAACACTGATTTGTTTAATCACAGGATGGTGAGGCGGTATTTCTTGAGTCATTGGGGGGGGGGGAATGAAAACTATGGCTACCAAGACATCAGTCCTTTTATGTTTTGGTGTGTACTTACATCTGGGATGTTGTGCCCAGCTCTCATCATACGTAAATAATATTTTGCTTCATAAAGTATAAACTGTAAGAACCCACAATCCTCAATTAAAATGACTAAAATTGTTCTTTCATGTTACAAAAATTCACAGAATATATTTCATTAATTAGGTTTGGCTATTTGGAAGATTAGAGTGCCAATTTCATAAAATGGTTATAGCACCAGATTAGAAACTGGGGGACCATGAGTTCCAGATCCATTTCAGGCCCAAAGTTAGCTATGATCTTGGGCCAGTCACTCACACTCAGCCCTAGGAAGAAGGCAATCACTATTTTCCAAAATCTTGCCAAGAAAACTGGAACAACTTGTCCAGACAATTGCTGACTCAAAGGAACTCTCAAAAAATATTATAAAGATGTTTTTTTCTAACCAAGCATTAATAGATCTTCAATAATAACAATACAATATCTACACACTGCTACTGTGAGCCCATAGATCTTCCGTGTTTTATTTCTAGATTGTCCTGCTTAATTGCAGCATGATAGCTTTTTCTCATTGGAACAAGCCAGAGAGGGAAATTTAAAAGTATAAGATCGTCTCTCTGGTTTGGTATCCAGAAAAACCTGTACTACATAGAGGTTTTTCTTTGAAAACATAGAAACAAATCAGGGAAAGATTTACTTTCAGAATCAACCATTCTAGAGGAAATACTGCTCTATGGTTGATATGTTTTTTCTAAGGAAAAAGTGGGGTTGTTATGTGGCAATGCAGTGCATATTTTTTCACAAGTAAATTTTACTGTTTGCAATAGAATTTACTCCAATGTGTAGTTAGAACAGCAGCTTTAGTGTTTTAATACAATTCTTTTGAGTGAAACCTTTATGGATTACTTTTAGTAATTTATAGAATTCCTGTTTCTAATAATACTTAACACACTTCTTTTGTCTCTTGGGAAACCTCTGGGATTGTATGCTTAATTTGAACTGGGGGGAAATGGTAGTTTTGAGTTAATGAAATGCATTAGCTACTTCTGTGGGTTTTCTAATCAACTGAAGACTGATGTTGATGAGCAAGTTGCTTTTCCTAAAAATTATACTGACAGCAGTAACCTCTTTAAAAAAAGTTCTCTAATATGTCTTGAAAACCACTGTGCTGAAATACACTTCAGAAACCATATAGGTCAGAGGTCCTCAAACAATTCATGGTCCCTCAGACAGTTGGGGGTAGACTGGCTAGGTGGCAATGACTAGGTTGTCATGTGACTGGGTGGGTGTGGCTAAGTGGGTGGTGCTAGGTGATCATGTGACTGGGTGGGCATGGCCAATTTAGCAGTCCATTTTGCCTTTATCCTTCCTAAGATGTACTTGTTGAACCCAAGCACATCTATTTATTTAATAAGATACTCCACCCCACATCCTATCCAGGGAAAAAGAGCACTTTCTTGCCACTTGCCTAATTTCAGTTCAACAGCAGCTTCAGGCTTCTTAAAATATGCCATAAAAAAAGAACAAAAAGAACAGGATTTCCTTCAAAATAACTCCTGATTATATGTTTCAGAAGACCACACAATAAACCATACTGACAACTGCACCAATTAAGACTGCAAAAGACAAAAGATGTTCACTCTAAAATCCATTAGCATTGCATTTCTCTGAATACACCATATATCCTCATCCTAATATTATGTATTGTAAACTGATTTTTGATGCATTTAACTTATGACGTTATCTTTTGTTACTACTTCCAGTAATATTCATCTGCATTTATTTAAAATGAACAGATTTCAAATTATATAAATCCCATTGAGATTGTCTATAGCCAAACACAATCCCCACCGATTTGCATGCACACACACACCAATCTGCTTTAAAAGGTAAATTTTATATATAAAGTAAATATTACAGGCAATGCTGATTAAATCTAAAAGAGGCCAAATCAGGTTGATCAGAAAGGACAGGTCCACCTCAAGTTTCATTTAGAATTGGAGGGGTGACAGAGAAAGAAAAGAAAAACTTTGAAGCTACAGTGAACGGGAAAGCTTCGTGATCCTATGGGCCAGATTGATCGCTTCAGCAGGCAATAGGCGGTAATTTGAGGACACATGAAATAGACAAATTACGAAATCAATTTCCTTGATCAGACCAGATCAAATTTACCTTTCCTAAAATATTTGTGAAATAAACATATCTTTTTGTTTATTTCAACAGGCCATTTCATAGTTTTGGAAAAAAATGCAGCTGGAATTTGAGAGTAGGGGGATTTGGCTGTGGCTGATAGCTTGTTTTACCTGTGTGCACTCTTTATTCCTATTAATTCATTTACTGTAGTAGAATCTTATAGCAATCATATAATATTTAACTCAAGATCAGTGATGTTTATGCTTGTGAGACTGTCCACTATATAAAATTACAGGGAATCTTTCTATATGCTTTACATTTTACTCATGCAAATGATAGGTCAATATAAACTTTAATAGATTTATACAAGACTCACTTAAATATATTTTAATACATATGATTTGCATATGTATTAAATATATTTTAATACATATGATTTGCATGTACTACGTTCATTAGATTCCTAAATGTAATAGTTCACACTATTGTGGGGTTTTTCTTTTTTTATGATTAAAAGATGAGTTTTCTTTTTATTTAATGTTAGATTAATTGCTATAAATCCAAGTAATTTAAATCAGAATATAGTTATATTATTGATATAATAATGTTACTTTGGCTTTGGTCCTATGCCTTGAAGCATATCTTGTTGCCATCAGGTGGACTTACTTCTGTGTAAACATGTACCAGATTGCAATACATGTTACTTTTAATAGTAACTTACCAACACTCATATGTACACTAACTTTAGAAACTGGAAACAAAGATTGCAGAAGTTAATGAATAGCTCTGACTCATAATTTCTTTACATTTTGTATTTTGTTTAGTGTTTTAGTAGCTGATATTTCCTACATGATGTACAAAATGCCTCTTAAAATCTGGAACAGAAAAGTCAAGTCCATTTCCCATCTTTCTATCTTGTGCTTTACAGTATGAGGATAGTTATTATGCCGCACGTCTGCCAAAATGATAAACTATTTCTGTAAACCTCTCCTCTCATATCCACACTTTGATTGGTTACTTTGTGTGCTGGTTGATTACTTGATTACTTAGAATTATGTAGCTTAGTTTGCTGCATAATCCTAAACTTCTATAGGAATATACAAATCGCACATGTGTAAGTTTTTGGACAAATTTAAAATATATCCTTTCTGAGTTGAAGGGCAGTTCAGGCGTTTGTTGTAAATAACATGTTATTTGATCTGCTTCATTTATCTTTTTTAAGAATAAATGCAGCTGACATGTTGAGCAAATATTTTCCTAAACAAGTTGCAGGAGTAGTGTCAAACAAGAAATACTTCAAAGCAGATAACTACAACCGCTCAGGTAGTTCTACACTACCCTAAGTAGTGGTTTTCTACTACCCAAATCATTTAGTCCATTAATCATCAGTGGCTTGTCTTGACCAGTCTACAGCTACAGCCAGAGAGTAGTATAAGATCGCCATCAAGATTTTAGCATTTGGCACCAGTTGAAAGAAGCAAGAATATATTGGTAACATTTAATAACAGAATTCAAAATTACCTTTCTCAGAAGTTTCCAACAGCATCTTAGTAAAGTTCTACTCAGCCCATCTGGAACCAAGCAGTGGATGTGATGGGTGAGCATGCACATGCGCATGAAGCTGCATTTGTAAAAGCTGCATTCACATGTGCAAAACCATTCCCTCTCCCCGCTGCCTCCACCCATCTGCCAAACCAGAAAGGTTTGAAACTGTGCCATATAACCTATAAACCTGGGGGTTGGGACCTCTTTGGGGGTCAAACGACTGTTTCACAGGGGTTGCCTAAGACCATGGGAAAAGACAAATTTCCCATGGTGTTAGGAACTAAAGTTTCTATTCTGGCACTTTGGAACATACTTTTACAATCCGACTGCGGAGGTCACCACAACATGAGGAAATGTATTAGGGGACGCAGCATTAGAAAGGCTGAGAACCAGTGTTATAAAGTAAAATCATCACAACCCCAACATCAGTGCTCCCAAAATATAAGTTTGAAATCAACTTTAGTATCTTAAATGTAACTTGGTTTAATGCCATTACAAAGCAATGTTGAAAACAAAATGGACAAAACCTCTGGATTTCAATACTTCTTAAGACAGATAAAAAAGGCTTTGCATTGGCATCCTTTAGTCTTCAAACAACCATGGTATCATGCTCCAGATTCCCCAGAGCAAGGGTAGTCAAACTTGGCTCTTCTATAACATGTGGACTTCAACTCCCAGAATTCCTGAGCTAGCATGATTAGCTCAGGAATTCTGGAAGTTGAAGTCCACAAGTCATAGAAGAGCCAAGTTTGCCTATCCCTGCCCCAGAGCCTGGAGCCTGGGATAGGTTAGTATGGAGGATAGATAAAAAGGTTTTACTACTGTACTTATAGATAATCATGTGTTAAGACTGATTATTTAATGACTGGTTGAAGTTACAATACCTTGGAAACAGCTTCTGGCTATTTTTAAATCTTCCTTCCCCTGCAGTCAAGTGATCATGATCTAAGTGCTTGGACTGGTTGCCAAGGTCCTACAATCATGTGATCACCTTTTGCAATCTTTGCTGGCTTCTGTTTCACACCAAATGTGTTCTTTTCATTGTGTAGACAGGAGCTCATCTCCATTGGCCTTAGTTCCATTCCCACACTCCACTGAAGATGGACCCTTCTCTGCATAGTGCACATGGAAAAGACCTGACATTCTCCTGCAGGGTGCAGAAACAGCTCAAATTTTGATAAATTCAATTTTGTTTCTATACCAGGTGAAAGAAGTTCTTCTTCCTTATATGAGGACCCCTGACAGCCTTCAGCAGGTAGCTCTTTCAGTCAACCCTAGAGACACAAGGGAGCTGAAATACTAGCAGGATTTTCAGCTTCTGAGTTGAGAGGCAGCACAATAAGTTGGAGAGTAACATAGGCCACACAGGCGCTGATCATTCTGTTTGGATTTTGACAGGGAGGATTTTCAGCTTCTGAGCAGAAGGGTATTCTACATTTTCCCTTAAGAAACACAGAGTTGATTTGATTGCTTGAAACAATGGCTTGTCCACATCTGGTTAACATTTTTCAAAACCAAGAAATATTTTTCATTTAATTCCCATATAAAAAGCCAACATCTGAGCCAGTACATTTCTCTATAAAGATTTTTGTTCTAGGTTTAGATTCAGATCTACATTGTAGAGATAAACATTTTAGTGAACTACTGTATAAGAATATATTATACTGGAATCAAATAACTCATTGCCCTAAATCAGTTGTCAAGCAGTAAAAGGAGTGCTTTATTTAAGTATGTTGTAAATTTTGGTTTTAAGACTGAACAACCATTTATTCTGGATTGGACCATTGTGACCGCTAACAAAATTTATAGTATAGTAATAAATGCTGGTTTTGAAATAAGAATTGTGAACCGTGTCAAGTTATAAACATCTGAAGTAGTATAAGAAGCAAAACGGGGGTGATTTTATTTTATGATTAACTTTACTGTTGGTTTTGGATAATAAACCATTTGTGATTCTTATTATTTTCAATGATTATATGACTTGCAGGATTTATCTACTAGGTGGCAGGAAAATTGTGAGAATTTCACACCAATGTTATTTATTATTTTATCCTAGCATTTTTCAGAATACAATGCTCTTAACTCTTTGCTAATTGGTATGACTTGTACAGTTGCACAGCTGTAAACAGCATTGATAAAACATGGTTTTGATTTTACAGTCTATTGCAGCACTATGAAGGCCATCTTTCTAACATGTGATTTTGTTATTCTGGGCCACATGTAATTGTGTGTTTGCTCTTTTGCCATTTGGCCTACTTGTTCCCCAATGGACACAGCAGTGCAAAGAACTGCAATTTATGTAAACTATCTGAGAATATACTCTAATCCAGTGTTTCCCAACTTTGGCAACTTGAAGATATTTGGACTTCAACTCCCAGAATTCCCCAGCCAGCGTTTGCTGGCTGGGGAATTCTGGGAGTTGAAGTCCAAATATCTTCAAGTTGCCAAGGTTGGGAAACACTACTCTAATCATTAGAGTATATTCTCAGATAGTTTACATACATGGATGCAAAGAGTCTGCGGAGAGGGGCGGCATACAAATCTAATAAATAATAATAATAATAATAATAACAACAACAACAACAACTTCTGAATGTGATTTTTGGCATATCCCTCAAAAGGATGGCATTTGTGAAGAAACGTAACCTATCACAGTGATGGCTAACCTTTTCTGGACCGAGTGCCCCCTCCCTGCACATACAAATGTGGGGGCCCTGCATGTATCCACCTCCCATTCATGCACACAGGGCCACTGCATATACCACGGCATGCCTGCATGTGCCCTTGGGGCCCCCCACAAACTCCCCCGTGCATGCATGGCAGAGGTTCAAAGACCAGTTGGCTGGTGGGAGATATGCATGCATGCGCGGCGGAGCTAAACTGGGGCAATAGCTCGCGTGCCCACAGAGAGGGTACTGTGTGCCACCTCTGGCATGCATTCCATAGGTTCGCCATCACGGTTCTATCATGTAAATAAATAGGAATTACCAGCCCCTTTAATTGCTTCCCTGACCATTTTTCCCTACCTGTCATAATTTTCACCTGTGTTCTTTAAGAACACAAAGTGCTGCTTTTATGTTTTTGTAAGCAACCTTTGGAGTTCTTCTCCTAATACATAAACAGTGCCAAAGAGTTCCTGCTAATAATTGCCTCTAAAAGAGTACACTTAATTTTCCTTCCTGTGACTTAGAGATTGAACCTCTAGATTGGGGGAGAATGTAAGTACCTCGGGTCGTGTTAGCCTTTTGTGAGCATTTCATGTTCAAATGGGGAAAAAAATAAAAGTGGCCAATGACAATAATAAAAAAGCAAATGAGGAGCATTTTACGCCGTAGTCTCTTTCTGGTTCCAACTCAGGAAAGTGAGAGACAGGCAATTATGTAACTCTTAGATCAGATACTCTACATCTAGAGAAACAACATGACTTAAAATCCAAAAGAGCAACTAGACACATATCAGGCTTTTACTGGTCAATTTTTTTTTAGAAAATTTGATTCTTTTTTTTTTTTCACTGATCAGTTTTTTTAGAAGATTATCAAATTGTTACGTCTTAACACCTGCTGGAAAAGTAAAGGATCAGTATTACTTCAGGCACATAAAACAAGTTGAATACTCTGCAGATCTTGATCAATATTTCTAAAAAAATGTTTATGTCATATTTTATGTACATTAGAGAGTATTGTCTATGTATGTAGTACATCTTTTCTTTGTAAATGAATAATGTTTTCTGTGAGTCTAATGCATTTTTAATAAATATTGTTTGAAGCCAGTGGTATGGCAGTCATGGCTGACCATTTATCTCATCCATTTGCAGTGTATTCTCAAGATCAGATTGGGAAATATATAAGCTATATGGAATTAATGGAAGATAGTTTTTTTATGTTTTGGGGGTTTTATTGACAACAGTGAAACTATATCTATCTATCTATGTATCTATATCAGAATGCCACATGCATTCTATGAGCATATCAAAATTGAACAAAATTCCTTTCAATAAGAAATCAGCCTTTGGTTTTATAGCATTATTTTTTCTTCCACTGAATTAGAACAAACTAGAAGTATTTTTAATGTGAAGTTTCAGATGGTTCCTGTAAAACTGATCAAGGTATGAGGCATGCCTAGTTTAAGTTACGTAATCATAACATCAAAACCTTTATACTTATTGAAAGAATTTTCAGTTTTCCAGTACTTAAGATCCGTATACAATATCTATCTTTTATCTCCAGGATAGTACAGGTCCTCACGTACAGCTTGCTTATATATGAACAAGCAAAATATTATATTTGTATTTGCATTTGCTGCTTATTCGTCCTCTTTTATTTACTGTATTTTGTTTATAGGTGTTGATTTTAAAATCAAAACAGTAGAGCTAAGAGGAAAGAAAATTAGATTACAAATCTGGTAAGTAAAAAAAAAATGCAACCAGCAGAATGTTCTTTTAAGTTTTGTGTTCTTGCATGGTTGTGGTATGCTGCCTAATGTGATTAACTTTTAACTCACTTGCTGCTGAATTTTTTCTCTCACACAGCATATAGCCCTAGGAACAAGTAATTTATGAAATAGTGATCAGAATGTAGAAATACCAATTTGAAATTGTGCATATATTGAACTGTTGTGTTCCTATCTTTAAGCCAAATCAGTTTACAGTAATTAATAATTGATTGAATTATTTTTAAGTTACTTAAAAATTATTAAATTTATTAGCTGTCCAACTTTAAACTTCAGCAATTTTTTTAAAAATCAGTTAAATAAGGAGAATATATTTTAATGATTTCACACTTGAGCAGTTATCAATTGTTTCGGGCTTTTAAAAAAGCTGAGTTCTCTAACTTGCTTCTTATAGAAAAACACACATTCTAAAGGGAAAATTGTAGTGCAGTGATTCTAGCATCATTTTTTAATCAAAATATTATTTAATTGGTAGTTTATTCACAGTATTAAAATTGAATAGAGTTAGGACAGTCCCTCCCATCTATGATACTGGCATCCACGAAAAAATGAAATGAAAAAAATACTGTTCTCTGTGATTGGTGATTTCAAATAAGAAAAATTACAGTTTTAATTCCTTATGGCCAAAACAGGTGTGATGATTGCCATAAACAATTTCTATGTTATTTCATTTCTGATAAAATTTTAATCTAGCACATGACATATCACAAAATTATTCAGTGCTGTGAAAATAGCTACTATGAGAGATTAATCCAGCTTTATTTAGAAAATCTTCTGTAAGCTAGCTAATGTTATTAGCCCAGTATATTAATAGTACTTCTTGCATAATTAATAGTAGTAATAACTACTAGATATGTTAACAGCCTAGTAGGGATGAGGGGAATTCAGTGATTGTTTGGATAATACTGTACTATGAAAACAGTTTAGTGATACTTCTCTTGCATAGATATAGTCAATTCAGTTTACTAACTCCTCTTGGCAGGTCACCATCAAGTCTGTTTGTCGCACCTTGTGTTTGTCTTGCTTCCATCTGAGTTAATTGCTGTTGCATCTTTCGTATCATCCGTTACTCTAATACTTGAAAATTATTGGCATGACTTCATTCCTCATCTGTGTTCCCATCTGGAATCCTAAGGCCACAGAATTGGTACTTGAGCCAGAATGATGGTTAGCCATGATGGTTTGTACTGAAGCTAATAATGAGGTAATGTAGTTTTTTTTAATGTGCCACTGTCTTTTACAGAAAAGTTAACCAATTATTGTGGCTTGGTTAGAGTGATACAGAACAATTTGGCTTTTGTAAAGCTACTGGGCGCTTTCAATCCCTATTAGAACACGATAGTAATATCGTGTAATATGGTAAATGATTTAGCTTTACTAGATAAATGGTCTAAGCAATGGAAACTGCAGTTTAATGTTTCCAAATGTAAAATAATGCACTTGGGGAAAAGGAATCCTCAATCTGAGTATTGTATTGGCAGTTCAGTGTTGGCAAATACTTCAAAAGAAAAGGATTTAGGGGTAGTGATTTCTGACAGTCTCAAAATGGGTGAACAGTGCAGTCAGGCGGTAGGGAAAGCAAGTAGGATGCTTGGCTGCATAGCTAGAGGTATAACAAGCAGGAAGAGGGAGATTATGATCCCACTATATAGAATGATGGTGAGACCACATTTGGAATACTGTGTTCAGTTCTGGAGACCTCACCTACAAAAAGATATTGACAAAATTGAACGGGTCCAAAGACGGGCTACAAGAATGGTGGAAGGTCTTAAGCATAAAACGTATCAGGAAAGACTTAATGAACTCAATCTGTATAGTCTGGAGGACAGAAGGAAAAGGGGGGACATGATCGAAACATTTAAATATATTAAAGGGTTAAATAAGGTCCAGGAGGGAAGTGTTTTTAATAGGAAAGTGAACACAAGAACAAGGGGACACAATCTGAAGTTAGTTGGGGGAAAGATCAAAAGCAACATGAGAAAATATTATTTTACTGAAAGAGTAGTAGATCCTTGGAACAAACTTCCAGCAGATGTGGTAGATAAATCCACAGTAACTGAATTTAAACATGCCTGGGATAAACATATATCCATCCTAAGATAAAATACAGAAAATAGTATAAGGGCAGACTAGATGGACCATGAGGTCTTTTTCTGCCGTCAGACTTCTATGTTTCTATGTTTCTATGATAGAGATCCTTTTAGTTCTGAAATTCTCCATGCATAGTATTTATTTAAATATTTCAATAAAGTTTTTTTTAATACATTAAATTTAGAACTTAAATAAATGGGATAGTATTTCCTTGAAAATAAAGTTCATATGAGATTTCCTACACAAAGTTGCTAATGATGTTTGCCTAGTTACTGTACTTATTTTATTCTCAGACTATGTATGTAAAACTTTTCCTTAAAAATATGGAAAGGAAATCAAACCATCGTGTTCAATCTACTCTGTGTTCCATGTCATTCAAATGTTTCTTCCTATCACAGGGGGGAAAGGTTAGAAATTACATTAGAAACAAAGACTAAGTACAGTGGTACCTCGGTACTCGACCACAATTCGTTCCAGAAGTGTGGTCGAGAACCGATTTGGTCGAGTACCGAATTTATTTATCCCATAGGAAATAATGGAAATGGATTTAATTGGTTCCCAGCCCCTGTTAAGTCGCTGGGAACCAATTAAATCTATTTTCTTTATTTCCTATGGGATAAATAAATTCGGTACTCCAAGCTGCAGGAAGAGTGGGGGCGGCTGCAATCCCGGCAGATTTGGGGGGCTCCTTTCCTCAGTGCTTCGTATTATTACTTGTAAGCAGCTGCAAAATCTTTCTCCTTCCCGGCGGCGGCAATGGCGGCGGCTTCCCTTCGAGGAGCAACAGCGCCGGGAACGCGCTGGAGCGGCGGCAACTGCTGCTGGAGCGGCGGCAACTGCTGAGATGGCTTCGGCGGCTTCCCTTCATCACGTGACGTTCCCTGCGCTGTTGCTACTCGAAGGGAAGCCGCCACCGTTGCCGCCGCCGGGAAGGAGAAAGTTTTTGCAGCTGCTTACAGGTAATAAGAGGAAGCAATGAGGAAAGGAGCCCCCCAAAGCTGCCGGGATTGCAGCCGCCCCCACCCTTCCTGCAGCTTGGAGCTCTTATAGAGCTCCTCAGCCCCCTGAAGCTGCTGGGATTGCAGCAGCCCCCGGCGGTAACATTTCGGATAATGAACAAAATTTTCTGTGGCTGTTTGGTATCCGAATTTTTGTTCAGATACCGAAGCAAATTTTTGCCGAAAATTTTGTTCGTTATCCGAAATGTACGAGAACCAAAGCGTTCGAATACCGAGGTACCACTGTATATGCAAGAGAATTGAGTCAAAGATTCAAAATCGCAAAAGGTGAGCATTCCTTCAGAATGCCAAAGATCTTAAATAATAAAAGACAGATTGCTACAACTATCTGCAATACTAAACAAGCAAAAAACAAACAAACCCCAGAGCAAAACAGGGTGCCTGGTTTCCAGAGCGTCCCCTTTGGAGACTCCAGTTAAACACACTTTTTGGAATTCCTAGAGGATGGTACATCTTTTATGAGCTTTTGAGGAACAAGGCAAGGAGCTTGTCGGGGTGGGCTCAAAGTGGCCACCTATGATCAGCAAATCTGGTACTGTGCTCTCAGAATAATTTTCTCCTATATAGGAAAATATAAGAAATATGGATAGATATGGATACGGAGGGGGGGGAGGGAAAAAAAGTTTAAGAGTTGCACCGATAATTAAATGGATTTAGATCATAAACTACCTGTCTGTTAACTGTAAGATGGATTGTGGTTAGATACACTCAGGAAAGGGTTAAGATGGAGAAAAGGAAGGAAGGAGGGGGACAAAAATAGTAGGAGAAAGGGAGAAAGAAGGTAGAGGGAAGAGAGGGGGGTTCGAGGGAGGGGAGTGATGTGACATAAAAGGGAAAACAGGAAGGTACTAAAAGGATGTTGGTTCATGTTTTACTTAACAAAAATGTGTAACTGTATATTTTGTTATGAATTAAGGTAAATGCATGGATGTACAGTGGAGAAAAATAATAAAAAGTATTTTTTTTTAAAAAGAATAAATTTATCCTCTACTTCAAACTGCCCTCGTTCTGCATTTTTTAGTCCTACCTTGGAAATGACCATACAAGTGTTTCCTTCTAACAATTTGAAGGGGGTTTTTTTTCAATTCAGTAGAAGTGAGTAAAGCACACAAGGGTTTTCTTCATCCTTTTGCATTAACTTTACATGAAAGATTTTCACAATACAAATGTGAGTGACACATTATATTTTAATGTTTGGGCCCATTTCTCATTCCCTTACAGCCATAAAACTTAAAATATTTGGTTTCTTACATAATTATTTTGTTCTTAACTATAGGTTTAACAATATTTTTACCCTGGCATCTTCCCTATTGACATTTGCTCCCTAAGGATGTAGTGCCAGAAGAAATAGATCATGTCTTCCCAGATTCTTTATTGGCTGTGCTATCCTGAATAGCTAAATCAAATGTTGTATTGGATAATTATATTTTAAAGCAATTTCATTTGATCAAAACTTCTAGCCACAGTGATTGCAAAAGATTCAGATCATAACGTGACCCGCATAGAAACAGAAGATTTGATTCATTTTTGTGTTCAAGGCATTCTTCTGGGAATAGGGTGGGCCCATTTTTGCGCCCATTGTAAAAGAGTTTGGATCTCTGAGTTAGCTTGCCTTGGTACATTACTGTCCATTTACTTTCTCCAGTTGCGGGAAATCTGATTTCCTCTGCAGATCCCACACATCTGTCAGCCATTTGACTTCATGGACTTCATATGTTTTGTACTGTACAATAATTAAATATGCTGTGGGCCACCCCCAATTTGATAGCATTTCTTTGTTCAAATTAAATAGAAATGGCAGCAGAGAGTAGAAAACTGGCTGTGCAAAAGTGCCATCAAATACCAAAAGTAGCATTGTTACTGTTAAGGCTGAATAACAAATTGGAATCTTTCTTGGGTATTCCAAAAGACTAAATGGATGGTGTGAATATAATTGCAAAAATTCAGTGGCACGAAAATGATTACAGTACACAATTGTCCTTGTAATGATAAATATACATGATAAGTTCCGTGATAAAGATGGATACTGATAATAATGGAAACTAAACAAACATTTGTTTTTCTGTCTAAAGTGGGAGAGCGGCTATTCAATTTTTCATACATATTTCCTTATTCTGCAGTATTGAATAGAAAGTTATATTTGACCTGTGGATTCAGTAGATTTATATCCGCCCTTAGAATCTGCTAGGGTTTGTAAGTGGAAAACTCATGGAATGCATACATGTTTTGCAATGAATATAGCTGAGGTGTAGCATTCCCTTCTGTGGGATTTTTTATATAGTAATGTTCTTTGGTACTATTAAGTTTTCAGTATATGCATACTGAAGTGTTTATGGCTTGTTTTCCACTGTAGCTATTTTGTCTTTCTGTAAACATTTATCCTGTTGACTGGAAGAATCTCCAAACCAAGCTTGCTAAGAAAGAGATAATCTTATTGTGCATACAGAAATATTTTTGTATGTGCATTGAGTTTAATGAATTAATCTCATTAAACAGAATGTTCATTAACTCGGTCTACGTATGTATCAAACTGTCATATGGGGGCTACCAATTGCTAGGGACTATTGATCGTAATGGGAGGAGTGTTGATAACAAGATGGGTGGGACCATATATGGGAGTGGGCTTTGCGGGAAATAAGGAGTTCTTTGTCTATTTTAGAAATTACTTTACAGTTTTTAGCACTCATGTGTTAAAGCCCGAGAAAAGGGAAAGCCCTGCAGTTGAGAGTTATGTGAAGTGTCCATTTCCGACTGAAAGAAATGTTTAGGCCTCCTTTGCCCTTCCCCCATGTTTCCAGACCAGTAAAATTGATTTCCTTGAATAGCTGTTTTAATGTTAATATCAAGAATAATTTATCTTTGAGGAGTTTAATAGTTTCAGGGAAATAATACCTTCCTATAAACATCAAGCCTTCAGCCATTTTTATGTTTTCTGTAAATGTCTGTTGCACCATTTGTCTGTTGTGATCTAAGAATTGGTTTGGTATACAGTATTTGCATTCTGTCTTGGATAAGAAAATGCAATATTTGGGGAATCTTAATCAAGTCTATTATCTTAGAAGAGGTGACTAATGCTGAAGCTGTGTAAATGCTGAAGCTATAAATCCTTTGCTAGTAATATCAGGGAAAAAGCTCTTCATAATATGCCAAACCAATCTTCTGACATCTAGAAAATGTAGATAAAAGGCAGCTTTTCCATCCTGCATACCAAGCTGCTGCCCCACACTGCCTTTTCCCTTGTCAAGTATGTAGAATCATATTCTTTTCCCTGTAGGATAAAAATGAAAATTGTAATGTGTGTTATAAAAAGGGGCTAATAAGGAAGTATTTGTTTTTTCTGGTCAGGAACTTAGAAAAAAGTACCTTCTCTTCATCAAAACAAATCTATGTTAATAAATGAGAATGCCAGTTGAAAGATTAGTATTATTTTTTTAAAATCTAACTTTCCACATTCAGGAAAAAGAGATGCATAAAGTCATAGGTTTTTTTATAGATAATATTTAAAATTTAATTATTCCAATGTTCATAAAATATGCACCCTAAAACTACTAAATGCCCTGTCTGAATGTTACTGATGGTACATTGATATTTGAGTTTATTAATATAAAGTATATGTATGTAATATAGGTGTGTTTATTTATAGTTAAATGCTTGAGCTTTGTTTAAGGCAACTGATTGTATAGAACAAGATTTTTACGTCCTTTCTTTAAGAACTCAGCGTATTCCAGTAAAGTATGCATATTTTATGTAAGGAATTTTATAAAAATTTACAGCTTACAGGATAATTTCAATTTTATTTTAGCCATTTATTCAATTTATATCACACACATACACACATACTTATGATACCTAAATGACTCTGGGATGCTTACATAATGGGAAAAAACCCTAATTAGAAATAAAATAAAATAAAGCACATTTATTCACACTTGCGCCATCTGGAACTATATAGTGACAGTGTTGTTATAATAAAGTTAGCAATTATAGCATCGTTGGCAAAGAAAACTAAAAGAATAACTTTAAGTATTCATCTCTTCCTATCCAAATCTAAAACAGTATGACAGACTGAAAGGACTTTCTATTCCACATGAATAAAACCTGTAAATACTACTTAAATACTAAATACTTAAGAATTGTAGTTATACCTTGATGAAAAATAATAGTTATTCTAATTCAAGCAGAATTGAAATTCTAAAAACAAACTCTCTTATTGCATACCAAGCTGCTGCCCTACACTGCCTATTTCTTTGTCAAGTATGTAGAGTCATATTCATTTCACATTCATTTAACATAAAACACCTTTGAATCTTTCATTGGAACCAGAAGATTATGAGAAAATGTGTTTGTTTTGAGATAAGTGATTTGACTATGAAGGAACATGAAACACATGCTCAACTCTTGCCATCAATGCTGCCCCATGAACAAATGGACCCAAGTCTGGATACTTCTCTGCCTTGTACAATCAGAGGAAGTCATAAAGTGACATCCATATCTGATTAAAACCCTGAGATTATGTAACTCCATGTCTTATTTCTTTGAACTTTCACTTGGCTTACGCTCTTTTTAATTAATTAATACTTTTAATCTTATTTTATAATACAAAAGTTTTATTTTAAATTTAAATAATGTGTTGTCAGAGTGCTTATACATACATACTTACAATATGATACTTTCAAATTTAATTACGTTCATTTAATAATATTTTTAACCTTAACATCTTTCATTTTAGCACTTGGCTTATGCTCTTGTATTGTTGTTTTTCAAGTATATGTAGATCCATAACTGATGAGATACTAAGGTAGAACCTAGGCCACTAATAACAAGATTTATGGTCATCATATTGCATGCTTGAATCCAATGTCACTTGTATGAATTTAGTACTGCAATTACTCACAAAATACATACATAAAAAGAAGATATGGTGGCTTCTGCATGCGCATTTCTTTCCAAGAAGTTGTTTTTTGGGGGGAGGTTTCTTCTCTTTTATTTCTTTCTTTTTTTTAAGCCCTTGCCTGTTTGATAGCAAAAATGCAGACTTTAAGATATAAAGTTTATTGTAGAAATTTGAGATGATCTGTAAAATGATAAAATATTTGTGTCCACATTTGCTGCTGCTTCCTAGGGACACAGCAGGTCAAGAAAGATTCAACAGCATTACCTCAGCTTATTACAGAAGTGCCAAGGGAATAATATTGGTATACGACATCACAAAGAAGGAGACATTTGATGATTTGCCAAAATGGATGAAAATGATTGATAAGGTAAGCTTCAGTTTCCCAAAATGAACAAGACTAATTCTGGTCCTTAAAATAGATTTAATGTCAGTGCTAAATGTTACAGCTCTGAAGAGTTCTCCCATCGCAGTGTGGCCATTTAGCTAGATCTTTTTAGTGTTAACTATGAATTCTCTACAGTATTGCATAATCAGGTATTTCCACATTGTTAATCATTAAAATTGAACACCTTATACAAAATTAAAGTTCACTAAATTTTTAAAATAGGAAATATTTATGATATTTCATTGATTGATATTTAAGCACTGAGTGGTAGCAAAGTATTAAAAAGACTGACCTCTAAACATAAATAAAACAAAAAGTAGCCCTAAATTTGGCAGCTTTTTATTTAGTTATAGTCATAAGTGTTGAGACAAAGCCTTCCCTATCTAGTATTATTTAGTATATTATTTTTTTATCAGTTTTTTCAATTATTTTACAGTTACATAATAATAATAAATTTGTATTAGAAACAATATGCATCAAAAAGGCACCAAAATAAAGCATAATCTTTCATGATAATATATTCTCAGATCAGCAGTGTGATTCATGAATAACATACTGGTTCACTCTCTTTATGAAATCTAGAGCCTCATCTGGAAACAATTCATTGCATAACTTTGTGGAGGTTTTTTTTCTTCCCTTTCCAGTATGCCTCAGAAGATGCAGAGCTACTATTGGTTGGAAATAAGTTAGACTGTGAAGTGGACAGAGAGATTAGTCGGCAACAAGGAGAAAAAGTAGGTGAAGATAAAAGTCAACATTCATTCTTATGAAAATATGAGGTTCACAGAAACATAACACTGAATATATTTGTAATATCACATCTATTTCCATTTGTTTGCCCTTAAGTGTTTCTTAAGGCTAAAGTCTTAAAAGTGATATACAGAATAAACCAATAATATGATCACTAAGGATTTCTGATTAATTTACATCAGGAATCTATATCTCTTATGTCAGTTTCCAAATCTCAATATGTAAAAAATAGTGTCATTTTAGAGGAATTCTGACACTGAGGAATTGGCAAGGAAATAAAGATTTGCTAGGACTAGAAATCACTATAATGACAGTAAAAATAAAAATTTGAAAGACTAGATCAGCATACTTTCAATGTTAACTATTTTTAAATGATTTTCATAATATTACCTACGTATAGTTAAAATTACCTAATATTATTGCAAAATACATTAAGTTTTAGGATTATTTTTTTCAATTCAATGAAAGATGATTTGATTTTTGAGACTGAATTGACACAGTAATATAACTCTTTTTCCCCCCAATAGTTTGCTCAGCAGATAACTGGGATGCGTTTTTGTGAAGCTAGTGCCAAGGATAATTTTAATGTGGATGAAATATTTTTAAAACTAGTTGATGACATTTTAAAAAAGGTAAATGATCTTTGTACTGTAAGACGTTAACTTCCTATGAAATTTAATATAAGTACACCCTAGAGTTCAGTGGGATTTAGTCAGAGATAATTGCGGTCTTAATATGTTGTTTAAAATATATTTATGAAACAATTTTAAGTATTTTTAATTGCTGAATTATTTCTGCTTGCTGCAGTTGGCAGAAATAAAAATGTTTCCTAGGGTAATTAATGTGGTTGAATGTTAATGTATATAAGGAATAGGAAAGCATATAGATACTCCTTTAATATTACTTAAGAAATTAACACAATTAAATTTAAGGTACAAATGTAGACCAGATTGTGAAAGCAATACTATGCTTGCATTCTAGATTAGGGGTCTTGTGCCTACAGTTTAGGTACTACATAAGGCTCTTCAAGTCATTTTGTGTCTTCAGAATCGGATGTTCTGAAAAATGAGAAATGCTGTCACATAGTGACCAAAGTGACATGAATAAGAAAATTGCAAAGGAAAAAAAATGTTTTTCTATTTAATTAATTTATGTTTAATGGTATACAGTACTGTCATATTTTTTGTTTTCTTCATCAATGCATCAGTGTATAAAAAACTCAAATGCTGCCACTCTCAGGCTAATGAACCAGTCTTTGCATGGCATTCATGACCATTTGAACTTGAAAATAGATGTAAAGCATCTATCCCAGAATTCCCTAGTCGCACATCATCATCTGGTCATGGTTGAAAAGCATTGATGTAAAATAAATATACAGATAGTCCTTGACTTACAACCACAATTGAGCCCCAAATTGCTAAGAAAGATAGTTTGAATTTTGCCCCATTTTATGAACTTTCTTTCCACCTTTGTTAAGTACATCACTGTCGTTGCTAAATTAGTAACACAGTTACTAAGTGAATCTGGCTTTCCCATTGATTTTGCTTGTTGGAAGGTTACAAAAGGTGATCACATTACCCCATGGACATCATAAATCCATGCCAGTTGCCATGTGGTCATACATGTGAAAAACGATCATACCCCACTTTTTTTCTGTGCTTTTGTCACTAAATGAATGTTGTAAGTTGAGGACTACCTGTACTTACAGATGTATTGGCATCAGGAGAATTCTGTGTAAGATGTTGCTGACGTGTGTGTTTTTCTTGTTCATTTAAGATGCCTTTGGATATTATAAGAAATGAATTGTCCAACAGCATCCTGTCCTTACAGCCAGAACCAGAGATTCCACCAGAACTGCCTCCTCCAAGACCTCATGTTCGTTGTTGCTGACTTGCTATTGCTTGCCCCAGAGTGGAAAAGATGACAAGCAAAAAGAAAGGGAGAAAGCAGTTTCATTTTGTACTACAATCATGTGGCAGTTTTTTGTTGCACTTTGATTCAGAGTCAGAACTACACACTAATTTGTAAATATGCAGATATATAAACTAGATAGGATTAAGGCTGTAACAAGCTAAATATTGCTCTTTCCACACCTTTTTTTCTCACTTCTCTATTCTCAGCCCTATAAATATTGTACAATTTGGTGGGAAACACAGTAGAGTACTCCCAAACCTAGGATATAAGAATTTAAATGCATACTTAATTATTCTCAACATAAATGTTGTAATAGTCCTCAATATAAACAGAAACTCTTAATATATGGTGCTTTGATAGCTTTTCTAAAGCAAATATTTTAAATTTCAACTCAATGACATGTAAAGCTTTCCAAAGCAGCATTATCCCTTATAAATTCAAAAAATTGCTGGTAAAAAACTTGTGTGTATGATCATTGAGAAGTATGTTCTTGGTCATAGGGCTCATAGGTTTATTCTTGGGTAGGGATTGATAGGCTTGAGTGCAGTCCATCAAGTATCATACTAGGCATCCAATCATTTCAACAGGTGATTTCAGCAGGTATTACAGAAGTGAAAGAAGGGTTGTAGAGCAGAAGGAATGAATTCTGAACACAGAGGAAAATCAGCAGTATTTCATTATTTATTAACTTTCACCCTAGAACATTTGTATGTGTGTACCAAGGCACTGTGTTCTGTGTAGTTTTTAAAGGATGGATTGGCACCTTGACCTAATTAGTGTCCTCAAACATAAATTAATGAGCACTCAGATACTGTAAAAAGCAGAGAAATATTTGCAAATTATTTTTTAAAAAAGGATTTAAGAGTTATTTCTTCTGTCGGATAAATTCGTTTGAAGTTATTTTTAAACCATTTCCTATGTTATCAGGAATAATGTACGTTTATTTGTTTGAAATAAATTGGAGGTTTTTAAAATATATATATATGTATACATATATATCTATGTAAGTAAGTTTATTCCCATCAGAAATTCTAAGCTAAAGAGGAATTGGAATTTTTTTTGTTTTTATTTTTGTCATAAAGAATTTGTGAATTGTATCTTTTTGGTATATCTTTATTAAATCTGCACTATATACCTTAGTTGTGGTAAACCGGTAGTTTTGTATTTAAATAACTTGATAAGTCTTTAATGTCGTGGTATTGAAAAGCATTGTCGTTCTATACTAATGACATGCCAATAAACTTTTGTATTTATGAATGACAGTGGAACTGCATCTCTTACTGGAATGCCAAATCTCAAATACTGTCCTAAAGATCCAATTTTGAGAGAAATTGATAATACTGTATTACCTCTATAGTAGGCTAAACTTGTATATGTGGATATATTGACTTGCAACAAATCTTTCGCATGCCTTCTCAGTTGTGAATTCAATGCAATTCAATCCATTATCAATGTTTAGGACTAAAACCCTAATCAAGCTGCTATCCTACAGCATTTGTTACAGTACTTTAAAGATATTGTAGCAAGAGTAAGGTGGTTTTATTGATGCATGGACTTCAGTTGTATGTATTAAGCAATTAGTCTGAATTCTGACTTCTGAAATTTTTTCTTCAGATTTCTGAGACATAAAAAAGCTACAGTTTAAGTATACAAAACAGTTTTTATTGAACTCAGTACACCTCATTTAAACCATTTAGGTCCAAATAATTAAAAAAATGCACAATTGAAATGTATTTCCTCTACCACAATGTGCCTATACAAGTGTCATTCTTCATACAGATACTTTAAGGCTTTTTACCATGATGATTAGATGAAGTTTGCCATTTTTGTACCACTGTAAACTTGTATTATAGATGATAACAATAAAAACAGACTTATGGACAATACATTTAAACTTGATAAACACTTAGGTGATTTTTCCCTGTATTTAAAATGTGTTGTTTGCTTTCAATTCTTGAATAAAAGTATAAGAAAACAAATCTATATACATGTTTATATCTTACTGGCACTGTTTCTTCTAATATAGTCCATGGAGGAATTTATATATTTCTGATGCATAGCAGGCCTTCAGGTTATGTCTAATAAGATTTTAAAAGACTTTGGCTAAAACCTGTAATGACAGAGAAAGCCCACTAGGGGTCACTGCTTCACTTCATATAAAATATTTTGCTTCCTATTGCATATTTCTTAACTGATGCTTTGAACTGCAGTTTTCTTCTTTACTAAAGATTTAATACAAAAACAGAATTGTTGCCTCAAATAAATGCAAAAGGGCAAGCTGCAACCTCCAGACAAGGGCATTAGAAGAAACATAATTAAAGAAATTCCATTCATGTGATGTACTTGGGAAGAAAAAGTGAATGATGATCCAAGCTTAAGGTCTATGGCCCTTTTCAATAGTATTTCTGAAAAATTAGGAAACCTATCATTGATTAGGATGTAAATAAATCATCACATAATTGAAAAACCATTATGTGCACTTGCTGAATGTATGAAATTTCCACCATCCCACCTTGTTTCAAGATTCCCAGGGGTGGGAATTGCCGTTTCTCTACACAACAAGTCTACTGTCCAATTACCCTTAATGACAGGATTTTATCTTAACATTGTCAGGATCTACGTTTTTGTAATTTAAGACCATGATTCTATGTTTGTATTCTGTTAATGGAAAATACAGTCAGTTGTGGCCTTCTATGTGATACCTTTAGAAGAATGCTATATCATTCCAATTTGGTAAGGCTTCTCAATGCAGACATACATATTATATTTTTCTACAAAGGACTTTGTCTGTGGTTTTCTGATTTTCTTCATTTCCTTCTTGAGTACTAGGTGTGTATCCCTAAGCTATTCACCTCAGAATTTTCTTGACAATATTTCACTAGATTTCTTAACTACTACCACCATTAACTCTCTTTATTTGCAGAGGTTCGTGTCAATTACTTGCTTCTGGTCTGTCTGCTCAACTGCTTTCTTCAATCAGGAAATTGTGAGTTTTAGTTCTGCCCTAGGCATGAAAAGCCAGCTGGGTGACTGTGCCAATCACTCTTAGCCCAACTCACAAGGTTGCAATTGTGGAGAAAATAGGAAGGAGATGTTTGTCATCTTGAATTATTTATAAAAATAACAAATACGGGATTTTAAAAGTCGATTTTAAAAAGAACTATTTTTTTTCTAAAACTTTGTGTAGAATTTAACAATTGGTATCACAACACAGAAAATCAGTTGTGCTATATCAGTGGTCCCCAAACTGCGGCCCCTGGGCCACATGTGGCCCGCTGAGGCCATTTATCCGGCCCGCTGGTGATTGACAGTAGCACAGGGAAAAGAGAGCAAGAAAGAAAGAAAAGGGAAAGAGAGGGAGGGAAAGAGAAGTGGAGAGGAATGAAGGAGGGAAGGAAGGAAGGAAGGAGAAATGGAGGGACAGAAGAAGGAAGGACTTTTTTCTCTTAACATACATTCAAACAATACAGTGTACCATCTAATTTTCCATGAATAAAATGCGGTATTTTGTTAGTAACTAATATCAATCATCAAAAAAGTTGCAAAAGTTTTTCTAATTTTGTCATCCAGTTACATTCATTTTTTAAATTAAATTCCCTCCTTAATGTTCCTTCAAAAAGTACACCAATTATTTTTCTAACTTATTAACCATTATGCCAAAGTGCTTCCTTCTTTCTTTATACATTTTTCTATAAGCCAAGAAAATATTGTATAGCCAATCAGATGTTAACAAAAGAAAATTAAAAACGAAACATAAACATATATGAATTTCAGACTTCTTCCCACCCTCTAAATCAGTGTTTTTCAACCAGTGTGCCGTGGCACACTAGTGTGCTGTGAGACATGGTCAGGTGTGCCGCGAAGCTCAGAGAGAGAAAGAAAGCAAGAGAGAGAGAAAGAAAGAAAGAGAGAAAGCAAGAGAGAGAGAGAGAAAGAAAGCAAGAGAGAGAGAGAGAGAGAGAAAGAGAGAGAGAGAAAGAAAGAAAGCAAGAGAGACAAAAAGAAAACAGGAGAGAGAGAAAGAAAGAGAGAAAGCAAGAGAGAGAGAGAAAGAAAGCAAGAGAGAGAGAAAGAGAGAGAGAAAGAAAGAAAGAAAGCAAGAGAGACAAAAAGAAAACAGGAGAGAGAAAGAGAAAGCAAGAGAGAGAGAAAGAAAGCAAGAGAGAGAGAAAGAGAGAGAAAGAAAGAAAGCAAGAGAGACAAAAAGAAAACAGGAGAGAGAGAAAGAAAGACAGAGAAAGCAAGAGAGAGAAAGAAAATGAGAAAGAAAGAAAGAGAGAGCAAGAGATAGAAAGAGAGAGAGAGAGAAAGAGAGGGAGGGAAGGTGGGAGAGAGAAAGACAGAGGGAGGGAGGGAGAAAAAGAGCAAAAAAGAGGAAGGAAGGAAGAGAAAGAAAGAGGGATGGAGAGAGAGAGAAAAAAAGAAGGGAGAGAAAGAAGGAGGGAGAGAGAAACAGAGCGAAAGGGAGGAAGAGAGAAAAAAATTTTGTCCAAACTTTTTAACCACCCACCCCCCTCAATGTGCCCCAGGGTTTTGTAAATGTAAAAAATGTGCCGTGGCTCAAAAAAGGTTAAAAATCACTGCTCTAAATAGTACATTCCCATTTTGTTTTTTACTTTAAAATAAGGTATGTGCAGTGTGCATAGGGATTTGCTCATAGGGATTTTTTTATAGTCCGGCCCTCTAACAGCCCAAGGGACAGTGAACTGGCCCCCTGTGTAAAAAGTTTGGGGACCCCTGTGCTATATAGAGTAACACACTGAGGAGGCATTCTGATTTTCTGCAGTTATTTTCAACTATAATTTCCACAGTCTCTCTTAGTCATGCTAGTTGGTCTGACAAAATTAACTAAGTTTGAGTTTACTAGGTGACCTTCTTTGCTATAATCTAAATTGATAATCTAAAGCAGTCATACACAGGATGCATTCAGTTCAGTAACTAAAGTATAAATCACGTATCATGTTTAAGTGTTACTGATCTGGGCCATGCAAAAAACATTTACGGTACCTCAAATCACAGAAGAGAAAATCAGTTGACTTAAATGGATCCTCCAAGTCTGTTTAAATGCATGCTTGTGTCACAGCCCTGTAAAGTTTCAGGTGGATAATACATTTCATAAAAACAAACCAATGGCATTAGTGCTTGTAAAAGAGGTTGGAATACCTTACTAGATATAACAGAGAGCTTTCTCATGGGAAACAAGGTCATCTCCATGGGTAATGGATAAGGTTGGGGAAGGAGTGCCCGGAGAGCCCACCAATTGACCTAATTTGTCCAACGTGGCCTGTGGCACTTGGAAATGGGTTGATTTCCTATTTTAATTTTACTGAAACCGTGGGAAATATTTAGAATTGGTTTTCCTTTAACCTGTACCAATATGATGTACTCAATAAAGAAGACCTTTTAGAAGGAGCCAAGTCTCAGAGTTCTGATTGCTTGGACTTGGAACCTCCACACTAGGATTGTGGCAGCAGGAATAACTTGCATTAAGGAAGTCTCATTTGAAAATAAAGGAGGAGATATGCATGTATCAAATAGATCATGCTAAGTTTGGAACAGACAAAACGGAAGTGGGGGGGAGAGAGAAATAGGAATGCCCTGAGAAATCCTGAAATAGGACAGTGGGGAGCACTTTAGCAATTAAAATCAATAGCTCTGCCAGGAACTTGTTTTTTAAAAATGAACCATATCATTTAAGCCAGTCTGGTATATTTCAGCATGGTCAGCCATCTCTGAAATGGGCTTCTATTTTTGGAAGATAAAGTACATAACATTTCTAGAATATTTGATGAAGAAAAACCTTTAAAAGCCGCATGTCCTTAGCTTCAGTTTTCTTACTGTCAAATTGTATTAATGCCTCAATTTTATCTGTACCTAGAGTTAAGCAGGACGTAACAATTATTTTATTATATTAAAGACTCCAGAGCAATAAAACAGAACATGTGCTTTTATATGTGTGTGTGTGTGTGCATACACACACACACACAGATGAAACTCGAAAAATTAGAATATCTTGCAAAAATTCATTTATTTCAGGAATGCAAATTTTAAAAGGTGAAACTAATATATGAGAGAGATTCATTACATGCAAAGCCAGATAGTTCAAGTCAGGTGTTATGGCTTAATTAGCTGATTAGAGTGAACCTGGAATATTGCATCTTTCACAATACAGTACTCTAATTTTCTGAGATTGTGGATTTGAGATTTTCAATCACAATTATGACAAATCACGATATTCTAATTTTTTGAGTTTCACCTATATGTGTGTAGGTGTGTGTATACACACACGCACACACATATACACACCATGTTTCCATGAAAATAAAACTTGGACTTATTTTCTTCTGGGGCCCAAAATAAGCACCTGGTTTTATTTTGGGAGGATCCTCAGTTTTTCTGTTCCATGATTAATATTTAATCTGGCTAGTAATATGTTATACAGGAAATAATAACTTCTGCAGCCGCTTGTGTCCGCCGCCGCTCATGGCAGGATGCAGCATGGCACGTGGCACCATCGCCACTGCTCACAGCAGGAGGCCACATGGTGCATTCCACCAATGCTGCCACTCTTTGGCAGGAGGCTCTGTGATGTGTTGCAACATTGCATGTGCGAGCAGTAGCACTGGTATGAAATCCCTCCTGGTGTCCTGCCACAAATACAGTGATCCCTTGATTATCGCGGGAGTTACGTTCCAAGACCTCCCGCGATAATCGATTTTCCGCGGTATAGCGGCACGGAAGTAAAAATACCATCTGCGCATGCGCGCCCTTTTTCCATGGCCGCGCAAGGGCTTGCAGGTGGAGGCGGGGAGCGACGAAAGTGCGGAAGCCGACAGATTGCTTTGAATGTCGGCTGCCCCGGCCCCCCAGCACCCGCCCGCCCGCCGTTCGCCGCTCGCCCGTTCACCCGCCTGGCCGGCTGCTCGCTCGCCGCTCGCCCGTTCACCCGCCCAGCCGCTTGCCCGTTCACCCGGCCGGCCGCTCGCTCGCCGCTCGCCTGTTCACCCGCCCGGCCGCTCGCTCGCCGCTCGCCCATTCACCCGGCCGGCTGGCCGCTCGCTCACCGCTCGCCCGTTCACCCGCCCCCCCCGGCCGCTCGCCCGTTCACCCGCCCGCCCGGCCGCTCGCTCGCCGCTCGCCCGTTCACCCGCCCAGCCGCTTGCCCGTTCACCCGGCCGGCCGCTCGCTCGCCGCTCGCCTGTTCACCCGCCCGGCCGCTCGCTCGCCGCTCGCCCATTCGCCCGGCCGGCTGGCCGCTCGCTCACCGCTCACCGCTCGCCCGTTCACCCGCCCCCCCGGCCGCTCGCCCGTTCACCCGCCCGCCCGGCCGTTCGCCCGGCCGTTCGCCCGGCCGCTCGAGAGCAAGAGGGGAAGAGATAGAGAAAGAGAGAGAAGGAAAGAAAGATGAGAGAGGGAGGAAGAGAGTGTGAGAGAGGAAGAAGCAAGATAGAGAAAGAGAGAGAAAGAAAGATGAGAAAGGAAGGAAGAGAGTGAGAGAGAGGAAGGAAGAGAGAGAGAGGAGTGGAAGGAAGAGAGAGAGAAATGATAGAAAAAAGGGGAGAAAAAAAGAAATGAGAAAATGATTGAAGCAGAGAATGACAGGAAAGAAAGAGAAAGAGACAGAGAAGTGACTCTTGGTGATGACGTATGACGTCATCGGGTGGGAAAAACCGTGGTATAGCAAAAAAACCGTGGAGTATTTTTTAATTAATATTTTTTGAAAAACCGTGGTATAGCGTTTCGCGAAAATCGAGACCGCGAAAATCGAGGGATCACTGTAGTGGCAAGTTGGCATGATGCATCATATGGCATTCTGCCACGAGTAGACATAAGCAGCCATAGAAGAAGTCAGGCAGTGGCACAACAAGTGTCGCGGTGTAGGAGCCTGACTGTGGCAGTCCTAAGGTAAACAGATGCAGGGCATTATTATTATTATTTATTAGATTTGTATGCCGCCCCTCTCCAAGGATTCGGAGTGGCTCACAACAAGGAAAACAATACAATGAATACAAATCCAATATTTAAAAACAGTTTTAAAAACCCTTATAAAAAAAATGTCATCCCAAACAAACAAACCATGCATAAACCTCAATAGCTAAGGGGTGTGCTAATTTCCCCATGCCTGGCGACATAGGTGGGTTTTCAAAAGTTATTTGGGACAGCTCTAGCCCCCAACTTAGCTTGATTTTTACTCATGTCTCTTGACCCACCTGTACATCCACATGGTGGTCAGGGCTTAACTAGGGCTCATTTTGGGTGGGGGAGGTATGGTTTATAATAGGCAAGAGCATGAAAATCAGGCTAGGGGTAGGTCATATTTTCGGGGGGAAATGGCACTCTAAAATCATCTATCAAAAATTAAAAAAAGCTATGCTTTATGGGATACTGGGTTAGTTTAGATGAAAAGTCTGAAAAAATGGTTGTCAACTATTATGTTTGTACAAGTTTAACATGCTAATGAGCAGGAAAATGCATAACAAGATTAAAGGAATTTATATGGAATAAAATATGAACAAATGTAAGATTGTGCAAAGGAATTCAGGGTTGCTGGAATACCATGCCAGAAAAATGGAGAAAGTACAGAAAAGGAAAGAGGAAGGGAAGAGAGGAGTTAGAAGAAATAAGAGAGAGGGGGTAGGAGGAAAGAGAAGTGGGGAGAAGATAGTAAGGAGAGAGGGCAGGAGGGGAAGTAGGGAAGAGAAGAAGGAGAGAGGGAGAGGAAGTGGGTTTAGGAAGAGAAAGGTGAAGGAAAGACAGAAGAAAGGGCTGTATGAGATAGGGAAGGTGGTAAAAAAGCAACCTTGAACTAATAAGGCAATAAGATAAATATAGAATATATTCATAAAGATCGTGTAAAAGACTGAAATGAGAAATGAGATGATGGATATGTGAAAATGTCTGTATGGTATTAAAAAATATAAAAAAACATTTTTTTAAATCACCAAAGTTTAACCCCAAAGGACATATTGGCCTTGGAATATTTTAAATGCAGAGGATATATATACAATAGTTGTCCTCCTTTAGAAATAGAACCATTCAGAATAGTGTTTACTGTATGGTAGGCAGTTGCTAAGAGAGTAGTTAAATGTGTTTTCTATAAAAGGGACTTCGGAAAGATGATGCCTAGATATTTAAAAGAGATATTACTCCATTGGTTGGGCATTAATTGTCTGCCTATGTTTAATATTACTTTAACCAAAGATTACTACCTTTGTTTTATTATAATTTATCCTCAGTTTTTCCCTTCCATGGTAAATATTTAATCTGGCTAGTAATGTGTTATACAGGAAATAAGGACCATGACATCAGCATACATTAACATACCCATTTTCTGTGCATTAAGTGAAGAGGAGAGAAACATTGTGTCTTGATGTACACTGGGACTAGGACAGAACTTTGCGGTACCCCACTGTTTATTTCTCTCCATGTGGATTTGAATCCACTGAGGACTACTTGTTGGGTATGGTTGGTCAGCCAGTTGTTAATACATTTGGTTGTGTAGCTGTCTATCTTGCTTTTTTTAAGCTTGTGGTCTACTTTGTCAAATGCTTTGCTGAAGTTCAAGTATACTATGCCTACTGTGTTTCTCTGGTCTATTAGTTTGGTGACAGTGTTGAAGAATGAAATGAGATTCGTTTGGCATGATTTGTTTTTAATAATTTATTTATTTATTTATTACTTAGATTTGTATGCCGCCCCTCTCCGAAGACTCGGGGCGGCTCACAACATGTAGAAACAAATCATAAGCAAATAAACCGGTGTTTGCTGTTGGTTATTACTTTGTTTGTTTCTAAGTGGTGGCAGATCTGTTTCTTAATTATTTTTCCAGTATTTTTCCAGGTATTGATGTTAAGCTGATTGGTCTGTAGTTACCTGGGTTTGGGGGGGGGGTTGCCTTTTTTGTAGATGGGGATGGGGGCATAAGGAATTTCAAAGTGGCACTAAAAGTAAGAGACATATTTTTCTTCTATTCAACCATTACTGATTCTGCCAAGCCCCAAGAAGCAAGAGCAACACTGTGGAATTAATTCTGAACCATTTCCTTTATTATTCCTCACTTATAGACAAAATATAGTCAACCTAAAGCAATTATTTGCAGCACTATAGATAAAATTCTGGGAAGAGCCATTTTAACAACTATGCTTTTCTGTCTTTTTCCTTCCTTCTGTGAATCCAAATTTCCAATCTTCTATGCTTTAACCACTGGACCAAATTGGTTCTCACTGAACTACATATATTTTTCAAAGTAAAAGTGTTTTACATACTCTCTGAAGAGGAACCACTACCACAACAAAAGCCACTGGTGTTCAAACGATAGCAACGTCTCTATTTTTGAGTCAAGTAATTAAGTATGTTTATGGCAGAATAAACAAATACTTACGTATCACTTTTTCCAGCTTGCATGGCTGGATAGAAACGCATAATTTCTTTCTAGGCGAAGTTCTGTCTTTTGCATGAGCTAGAAGAGGCTCATTCTGCTCATGTATAATAGAAAGGCATCCATTTCATCCAGCTGCTTTGTTATTTTGTGCAGCATGAGTCACAAGAACAGAGCTCAAAATTAGTAGGTGGAACTGATTACATAGGCTCTTTATTTACCTGTTATGCAGCTGCTTAGAATAGGAGCAAAAAGGCCCCGGTTATAGAAAATCAGCAAGGATGAAAGACCTAGGGTTAGGAAAAGCTTGGCCTTTTAAAATGCTCCATTTTTTTTTTCAAATGCTGTTTCTTATCATTCTTACTGAAGAGAAAGAATTTCAATCCAAATCCAATCTAGAATCCAAATCCAATCCCAAATGCAAACTAATCAATGCAAGAAGTGTAGTCAACAAGTTGTCAGAATTCCTCCTCCTCCTAGACACTGTTGTGGTTAGCTCTGGCCCAGCTCCTGCCCCAAGGAATGTGGATGTGGATGTGGGGGAGACATCCACATGCCGCAGGCCCGTTTTGCTCCCAGTAGAATCTGCCGACGGAGTCTCCTCTAACCAAGGAAGCGTGAGTGACAGGGAAGAGGGGAGTTTGGCAGACAGCCCAGGAGGAGATCAGTCATCTGTATCATCCCTGGATTCTGAACAAGAATTAATGACACATCCACGCATGTGTAGAGTGATGCATAGAAGACAACAACTGAAGGATTATTACAAGAGAAAATGAGGCCACCTGTGGTTGGGTGGGGCTGCTGTAATTAGTGCTACAGATAAAAGTGCAGCCTGGTGTTTTAGCCTCATGGTCGTTTATCTGATTCATTGTTTCATCAAGATCGTGGTTTTTGCTGTTCAGGATTGTGTGTGTGGACTCTCTGGGCTTTAGAATTGGACTCAATTTCCCAGTTATTGAGTGAGCAATTGAACTGTATTTAACCTGTGCCTTTTGTGTACCAGAAAATCCCTTTGACGTTTAAAAAGGGAGCTGTTTCTGTTTTTCTGTTTATAACAACTTTTGGGTTTTCCTTTTATCGTGTGGTGTGTGTCTTCCTGGACTAATTATCCTGTAATTACGGGCGGTTGAGACCCACCGGCAGAACAGACACCGACATCTTTGACATTATCTTTATCTGTGAAACATGGCTAAATGCATCCTACCCAGACTCCATCATCACATCAAGTAACTATCTTGTCTTTTGGTGAGGAGGCAGAGTAGCTATATTCTACAAAAAAATCACTAAATTTAAAAAACATCCAAGTTGCACATGATCTTATCCTCCCTGAAACTATTACGTATGATCTATCCCTCAATGCCACACTTCGCTTCCTACTGTGCTACAGAGCTCCTGACTACGACATCACAAATAAATTAACATCACTACTTACGTGGGCAACCTCCTGCCCATACCCCATTATCTTCCTTGGTGATCTCAAGCTACCACACATCAACTGGACCATAAACAAATGCAGTACGGAACCTATCCATACCACCATATACAACACTGTCACCAGTCTGGGACTTGACCAACTAGTATCTAACAATACCAGACTCAACAACTGTCTGGACCTCATATTCTGTAATAGCAAAAGTGCAATTTATGGTCTACAAATTATAGAACCCTTTTCCAACAGTGATCATTGTATGATTAACTTCAGCCTCAATTTACACCACTCTAACATTCACCAGAATAATGCGACACCCAGATACAATTTTAACCTATTTTTTTACCTATTCTAAGGTAAATGTAAGTAAAATCAATGTAGTGATTGCCATCTTTATATATGTGCATAAAGATGTATGTGTGTAAGAAGCATTTCATTTCTGGAGCTAGACCAATGTACAGTATTATCTACTGTGCTATATATACACTATATCTATATTGATAGAGACTCCTGTATTCTGGATTATAAATAACACTTCCCAGAGGCATTGGAGGAACAAATTCAAAAATCAAGATGGCAAGTGCAGCCACAAAATTGAAGTTTTGTTGCTTTTTCTGTCACATAAGGATACCTTTTTTGACGCACAGACTACCATGGACAACCTGAAATGTGTTTGGAGCCTTCTGAAAAGACAACAGTAACTACAATTCCTAGGCCTCGTATTTTTATATACAATGGTATTTACTGCTGTACAAGACATACTACAAACATTATTATTTAGATCAATCAACTTATCACCTCAAAATTAGTTTCATTAAATTGTTATTCTGATAGCAAAAGAAAGGGAAGAAAAGCAAAATGGAAAGGAAGAAACTGGGGTATATAATGCAACAAATTATAACATGAAGTGATAGGTAGGAAGTGAAGGTGTTGCTACCTATTAGACATTTTGCTAAAGAGAAATTATTAAAGAGAAAATGCTGATACGTTGTCTCTTTTTTTCCTAGTTTATAAACTAGGACAAATTTGACATTGAAAGATAATTGAATAAGTAATCTGATATTGACAAAAGAAATAAGTTAATGTAGATAATTTTGCTAAAGTGTAACCAGAGCATACATCAAACCCACTTCTCTATACTTTAATTTTCCTTAAAGATAACCTTTTACTAATTACATTTGTTTGAAAGTTTGGATCCTGCTGTCCTCCCATTTAAGTGTATGGTGATGCTCATTTAAAACAGAGTATAAAGGAAACTCATTTACTAAATGCAGTCTTGAAGGTTTACTTTAGGTGAAGCACAGCAATCATGGAAGAACCAATTAAGCAGTTAACTCCATAATCCCACATCTACTTGAAGTAGACTCCTATGAGATGAATGGCATATTCAGACAAAATTAAAGAATTGGATTTCAAACTTTGGCAAGGACAAAACTGGGACTCCTATAGTCAGTAAAAATATAATACAGTAGTCCCTCACCTATCGCTGGTGTTACGTTCCAGACCTGGCCGCGATAGGTGAAATCCACGATGGGGAATTTATCGACTGATAGTACAGTACTTATTTAAGTATTTATATTGTAATTGTTTTCATTATTTTAAGTGTTTATAAACCCTTCCCACACAGTATTTATTTTAGATACAGTATTTAAATACATTATTTACAATTTAAGATTTTTTTTTTTTGAAAAACCTGCCGATCGAGCTCGGCGGGCTGTTTAAATCTGCCGATCGGCTTCCTCAGAAACCCGCAATGAAGTGAAGCCGCAGTAGGTGAAGCGCGGTATAGCGAGGGACTACTGTACAGTATTTAACTAAAAGAAGCAAGATATGGGGAAATACCAGTATGAATTCTATGTTATACAAATTTATAGCATGACAAAAATCGCAGAGGTATACCATTTTTCTCATGCTATATGATAGAGTGCCAATTTCCATGTAACCATCCAGAAAATAATTTGAATGAATTTAAACAAGTTAACAATGAATGCTTGTATGTATTGAAGTACTATAGCTTTAAGCGATAGTGTTACAAATTGCCATAAGAGGGAGGCAGAAAGCATGATTCTCTTTCTGTTCTTTCTGCTGATTCAGTGAGACTGATGTAGTAAGCTCTCTGATAGTTTGATGTATTTGTAAGGTGTAATGTATGTATGATATGTAAAACAAAGACAGGCTTGTAATATTATTATTGTGTTGACGGTGCTATTTGTAAAGTAAACACTGTTTTATACACTTTAATGTATCTGTCTTGTATGACTGAATAATTACTCATATCTTCTGGATATCTAAGAGCCGGGGTGGTGCAGCAGGTAGAGTGCTGTACTGCAGGCCACTGAAGCTGACTGTAGATCTGAAGGTCAGCAGTTCAAATCTCATCACCGGCTCAAGGTTGACTCAGCCTTCCATCTTTCCGAGGTGGGTAAAATGAGGACCCAGATTGTGGGGGCAATAGGCTGGCTCTGTTAAAAAGTGCTATTGCTAACACGTCGTAAGCCGCCCTGAGTCTAAGGAGAAGGGCGGCATAAAAATCGAATAAATAAAATAATAAATAAAATAAAAATAAATATCTGCTGGAATCCCATGTTTTCCTCTGTGCATGTCTTTGATAACTCAAGGGTTCTGCACACTCCTTAACAGTAATCAATGTATGATTCCTTGATCAAGAAGACCCAACATCACCTTGGACCTCAGGAATGGTATATCAGTCTGAGCTGATTAAAAAAGCCACCTGGAACACTAAAGTGTAAATTATTTGGTGCAATACTATCTTGAGCTGTGGTGGCACAGTAGTTAGAGTGCAATACTGCATGCTACTTCTGCTGAATTCTGGCTGCATGCAATTTTGGCAGTTCATTTCTCAGCAGTCTCAAAGTTGACTCAGCCTTCAATTCTTTTGAGGTGGGTAAAATGAGGACTCAAATTGTTGGGATCAATATGCTGACTCTAAACCACTTAGAGAGGACTGTAAAGTGGTATATAAGTCTAAGTACTATTGCTATTTTTCTTAACAAAAATATTTTTGTGATTTTTTAAGATACTGTATACTGTATTTATATATCAACCCATCTTCACTGATTTACAATAATGTCTTATGCACACATTTTGAATTTCTGTCCCGGAGCCCACCTTTAATATGGAGCACTTATTTATTTATGTATTTATTGGATTTGTATGCCGCCCCTTTCCGTAGACTCGGGGCGGCTCACAACATAATAAAACAATTCATAACAAATCTAATAATTTACAATTTAAAATTTAAAGTAGTTAAGAAAACCCCATTTTTAAGCAGACATACCCACAAACATACCATACATAAATTATATAGGCCCAGGAGAGATATCTCAATTCCCCCATGCCTGACGACAAAGGTGGGTTTTGAGGAGTTTACGAAAGGCAAGGAGGGTAGGGGCAGTTCTAATCTCTGGGGGGAGCTGGTTCCAGAGAGTCGGGGCCGCCACAGAGAAGGCTCTTCCCCTGGGGCCCGCCAACCGACATTGTTTAATTGATGGGACCTGGAGAAGGCCCACACTGTGGGACCTAATCGGTCGCTGGGATTCGTGCAGCAGAAGGTGGTCTCGAAGATATTCTGGTCCGATGCCATGAAGGGCTTTATAGGTCATAACCAACACTTTGAATTGTGACCGGAAATTGATCGGCAACCAATGCAGACTGCGGAGTGTTGGTGTAACATGGGCATTTTTGGGAAAGCCCATAACTGCTCTCGAAGCTGCATTCTTTAAAAGTGTGTTGCTTACCAACTTCCAATTGATGTCACGGCAAGGTCGGACACAAGGAGTGGGTCTCTGCACTCCCATGCTGGATTCTGCATGTTGGTGGGCTCCGAGAGGAGCCAAAAGCTCTGTGTAGGGGAGGCAAAACAAAGATGGATGCCCTATGAGGTCGCAGAGAATCTCAACTCTTCTGTCTGACACAGGTTTTCCCCCCCTCTTTTCTTTCTTCTTTTTTCTAATATAATGATGGCTGGATTAAAAACTAGAAATAGAGGTAAAAATAAGAATATACACCTTTATATAAAGGACTTCATATTAACATAAATATGTGGCTTAACATTAGGATTAGTAAGAGTGACCTGACTAGAAGCCAGAATAGTGGTAGAAATAAGAATTAGGAGGAATATTAGTAGTTATAATTTCCATATAAATTGAAAATAATAATTAGATGGAAAGATAAGAGGTTGAAAGATGGTATTACTATGTATGTTCAAGAAGATCATTGGCATTAGAATGGAACACTGAAATATTGAATACCTACTTCAAAATAAACAAGTACATTAATATTAGGATTATATAAATATGATTAATGTAATAATCAACTGTTGTTATTTGTATAAATATGAACCATATCCAGAGGCCATACTGTTCATGTATTGACGTGGATACACGTTTAAAAATAAAAACCCAATAAACCATGAAAGAAGTGTGTTGCTTACCAATTTTTAATATTTGCATTCACATTACAACACATACGTCATTAAATGCAGAGATAGTCCTCAGCCTATGACCAAAAGTGAGCCCCAAATTTCTATTATTAGCAAGTCAGTTGTTAAGTAAGTTTTGCCTCATTTTTTCCACAGTTGTTCAGCAAGTCATTATGATAGTTGTTAAGTAAATCATGCAGTCTTTAAGAAAATATCGCTTTTCCCATTGGTTGTAAGTCAAAGACTATCTATGTTAGCTAGACAAGGATTTGAGTAGAGGTTTCATAATTTAGGCCTCCCCCATTGCCAGTCATCATGAAGAAGTATTGATGTGATTTTCTAGAGACTTTGTTCCTCTGAAGGAAAAGGGGGGACATGATCGAAACATTTAAATATGTTAAAGGGTTAAATAGGGTTCAGGAGGGAAGTGTTTTTAACAGGAAAGTGAACACAAGAACAAGGGGACACAATCTGAAGTTAGTTGGGGGAAAGATCAAAGGCAACATGAGAAAA
Organism: Erythrolamprus reginae; assembly: GCF_031021105.1. Lineage (NCBI taxonomy): Eukaryota > Metazoa > Chordata > Lepidosauria > Squamata > Dipsadidae > Erythrolamprus > Erythrolamprus reginae. The sequence goes on along the minus strand of NC_091952.1, from coordinate 197,736,331 downwards.
TATTATTTTACTGAAAGAGTAGTAGATCCTTGGAACAAACTTCCAGCAGACGTGGTTGGTAAATCCACAGTAACTGAATTTAAATATGCCTGGGATAAACATATATCCATTGTAAGATAAAATACAGGAAATAGTAAAAGGGCAGACTAGATGGACCATGGGGTCTTTTTCTGCTGTCAGTCTTCTATGTTTCTATGTTTCTATGTTCATTTGACATGCAAATTGTTCAATCCAGTTTAATCCAGTTTAATCCAGCCATCATTATATTAGAAAAAAGAAGAAAGAAAAGAGGGGGGGGGAAACCTATGGATTTGCAGCTGGCTGAAGCGTAGACATCAGAGAGTTATTGTTAATGGCGAGTATTCTGAGCAGAGTCAGGTTACAAGCGGTGTGCCACAAGGATCTGTTCTGGGTCCTATTCTTTTTAATATATTTGTGAGTGACATAGGGGAAGGTTTGGTAGGGAAGGTTTGCCTATTTGCCGATGACTCTAAAGTGTGCAATAGGGTTGATATTCCTGGAGGCGTCTGTAATATGGTAAATGATTTAGCTTTACTAGATAAATGGTCTAAGCAATGGAAACTGCAGTTTAATGTTTCCAAATGTAAAATAATGCACTTGGGGAAAAGGAATCCTCAATCTGAGTATTGTATTGGCAGTTCAGTGTTGGCAAATACTTCAAAAGAAAAGGATTTAGGGGTAGTGATTTCTGACAGTCTCAAAATGGGTGAACAGTGCAGTCAGGCGGTAGGGAAAGCAAGTAGGATGCTTGGCTGCATAGCTAGAGGTATAACAAGCAGGAAGAGGGAGATTATGATCCCACTATATAGAATGCTGGTGAGACCACATTTGGAATACTGTGTTCAGTTCTGGAGACCTCACCTACAAAAAGATATTGACAAAATTGAACGGGTCCAAAGACGGGCTACAAGAATGGTGGAAGGTCTTAAGCATAAAACGTATCAGGAAAGACTTAATTAACTCAATCTGTATAGTCTGGAGGACAGAAGGAAAAGGGGGGACATGATCGAAACATTTAAATATATTAAAGGGTTAAATAAGGTCCAGGAGGGAAGTGTTTTTAATAGGAAAGTGAACACAAGAACAAGGGGACACAATCTGAAGTTAGTTGGGGGAAAGATCAAAAGCAACATGAGAAAATATTATTTTACTGAAAGAGTAGTAGATCCTTGGAACAAACTTCCAGCAGATGTGGTAGATAAATCCACAGTAACTGAATTTAAACATGCCTGGGATAAACATATATCCATCCTAAGATAAAATACAGAAAATAGTATAAGGGCAGACTAGATGGACCATGAGGTCTTTTTCTGCCGTCAGACTTCTATGTTTCTATGTTTCTATGTTTTACCTTAGCAATTAAACATAGTTTATGCTGCAGAGATCAATTCTTGCTTATCTATTATGTAGGCTGTGTTTAATATTGGCATAATCTTCTTCAGAATTTGTTAAAATTTGTAATACATTATGATGTAATACTGTGGCAACTACAGTGGTACCTCGGTTCTCGAATGCTTTGGTTTTCGTACATTTCGGATACCGAACAAAATTTTCTGCAAAAATTTGCTTCGGTATCCCAACAAAAATTCAGATACTGAACAGAAAATTTTGTTTACTATCCGAAATGTAAGATCTGAGAGGACGGGATGAGAGAGAATGGGAGTCGGAATCCCGACATGCCCCTCCTGGCCGCCCTCTTAACAGCCTCCCAGTCTCTACCTTGTAACTGCTCCAAGCTGCAGGAAGGGTAGGGCTGGCTGCAATACTGACAGCTTTGGGGGGCTCCTTTCCACAGCGGTTCAGTTCATTACCTCCAGGCAGCTGCACCAACTTTTTCTTTCCCGGCTCCGGCGGCTTCCCTTCATCACGTGACGTTCCTGACGCTGCTGCTGCTCCTCGAAGGGAACCCGCCGGAACCAGGAAAGAAAAAGTTAGTGCAGCTGCCTGGAGGTAACGAACTGAACCGCTGTGGAAAGGAGCCCCCCGAAGCTGCCGGTATTGCAGCCAGCCCTACCCTTCCTGCAGCTTGGAGCAGTTACAAGGTAGAGACTGGGAGGCTGTTAAGAAGGTGGCCAGGAGGGGCGTGTCGGGATTCCGACTCCCATTCTCTCTCACCCCGTCCCCTCAGATCTTTATCCCATAGGAAATAGAGGAAATACTGTAGATTTAATTGGTTCCCAGCAAGTCAATGGGCTGGGAACCAATTAAATCCATTTCCATTATTTCCTATGGGATGAATTAATTCGGTTCTCGACCAAATCGGTTCTCGACCACACTTCTGGAACGGATTGTGGTCGAGAACCGAGGTACTACTGTATCTGCAGTTTGGGTCAATATTTATATGTTTGTGTTTTGTTTATTTGCTTGTTTGCTTGCTTTGTTTTGTTTTGGTTTGGTTTGGTTTGGTTTGGTTTGAAGACTTGTGTGAAGGTATTTAACATTCTTTTTACTAGTTAATATTTTTTGCTTGTTTTGTTTTGTTCTTAGGAAAGAAGTCAACATTTTTGACAAGTGGAACAAAGGAAACCTGAAATTGTCTATGCTGAATAAAATATTTCTTTTTCAAAATAAAGTACAAATAGTGATTTGCCATTGTCTTACAGATACTGAGAGCTAGAGGCATACATTGGTAGAGTTTAACTACAACACTAAAATATATAGGGTTTTTGTTATGTTGTTTTACAGAATTTTTGAACTAGCATGGCACATTTGTGTCATAATAATATGTGTGAACCCAGGTTTTTTTTAAAAAATCCATAGCTTGGCACAGCACTGGACTGATACGTCTTCCATGCTCTTATTACTGTAACACAAACAAGTTTGAAATAGTACTTTTTAAGTTCCTATGGTTAATGTGAAAAAAAACCCTTTGACAGTCTTCCTTCTGAAAGATGTAATGCAATGAGGCACCAGGAATAGTGTAGCTTTATTGCAGGGCGAGGAATTGTATAGAAAAGCATATATGGTAAAAGGCAATCCTCTGGCTTACAACTCTGAAAACCTCTTGCCAGCAAAGAAAGATAATATCTTGTAGAATGGGATATTGATTTTTCTTATGGCAGCTTTTCAAGATTAAATTTGTTAATAAATCTGATTTCTATTACATGTGAGCAATCATAAATAAAATGTGATTCACTCCAATTTGCTATACAATGTAGCTCTTGTTAATGGAGTCAGTGAAAGGTAAACAATTATTCTCTAGAAAATCTGCATTTGAATGGATTACATGTCCAGAAGTATCTTTTGCTATAAATAAATCAAGATAGGGCTATTTAAGAGTTTGTTTTTCTTATATTACAGTACAGGTCTGTGTTTTTATAAGATTGTGAACTATCAACAGAATTTGCTGAAAACAAGTGATTGTTATATTAATGTTATATTAATTGATAGAATAATGTTAATTGCTTTAGCTTTGACATCTGAATAATTTTCTGAATTTACATAAATTAATTCTCAGATAAGATACAATACTGAAATGACTTTGTATCAAGGTTTCATTCTCAAATACAACAATAAAGTATTCCTAAGCAAATTTAAGAATATTAACTAAGTATATTCATTGTAGAAAATTATAGTAATACATATATTTATCAGATAGATAGATAGATAGATAGATAGATAGATAGATAGATAGATAGATAGATAGAATATATATTCAGTCCACATTCCTTTAAACTGAGAGACAGGGAGAGTATAGTAATACATATATTTATCAGATAGATAGATAGATAGTAAATATATAGTAATACATATATTTATCAGATAGATAGATAGATAGATAGATAGATAGATAGATAGATAGATAGATAGATAGATAGATAGATAGAATATATATTCAGTCCACATTCCTTTAAACTGAGAGACAGGGAGAGGGAAGGAGGAAAAGAGAACATAGAAACGTAGAAGACTGATGGCAGAAAAAGACCTCATGATCCATCTAGTCTGTCCTTATACTATTTCCTGTATTTTTCCAAATCATTGTTCACAGAGGTGGGTTCTTCCCAGTTCGGACCAGTTTATAGTTGCAGCCTGGGTCACTAGAACTGGCAGCAACACAAGCCTCCCACGCGCCCAAGCTGGTTCTCTTGGCAACGCAATAGGAGCTGCCATTTTGTTTTAATGCACATGTGGAGAACCTTTTTTTTAGTACCACGCATGCGCAAAGAATCATTTCTGGAAAGTGACGCACATGCACAAAATATACCCTTTGCAATGTGAACCGGTAGGGAAGGTAAGTAGAACCCACCTCTAATTGTTCATAGTATCTTTCTGGGACATATGGCAAGACTGGGTCTGTTTTGTACGGGAATTGGTTTGTCCCAGAAGTCTGTATCTAGAAGGTGATATTGTAAGACCAATGGTTGATATCTCAAACTATAACATAAGATGACACATAGGTTTCCATTTTGAACCCGACTGCAGGCTCTCAAAGTTTAGTAAGCTCAATTAACAGGCACAGAAAGGATTCCTGCAATGTATTTTATTGTTGTAAAATAGAATGACAGAATCTTGAAATTATATCAAAATTTCTCTTTAGTTTTCTTTAAACCAGTGGTTCCCAACCTTTTTTGGCCATCTCTGCAAGCAAAACCACTCCAACATTCTCTTCAAAAAGTTAACTCCTACTCACAGGGAGAAAGCCCAAAAGGTCATTAACTTGGTTTAAACAATTAAACACCCATTAAAAACACATGGCCCCCCTGTGGGTTGTAGGCCCCCACATTGGGAACCACTGCTTTAAGCAAAACAAATCAAGGCAGGATTATCTTGAGCTTCTTTCTCATGCTTTTCTCTTTCTGAGGATTAAGCAGTCTCTTCTGAATCTCCCTTTTTAACAGTTCACTCATCTCTTACTCATCCCCATAGTCTACTTGCCTTCACATTTGTGCTTTTCAACTATAAGAAACTGACAGGGAAAACTGCTTGTTACAACCCAACTCCAAAAGAAAATAAGTTTATTCTACCGATCCGGATTATTGCTTTCATTGATGAATATAGATGATTAATGATAGCAATTACATTATGCCCAAATTTCCAGTAAAAAACAGTCCAGATTTCTTTTTTTGATAACCATCTTAACTGATATAGAATACCTTGACTTAAGCAAAGCCTTCCATGAGATTCTACTTCATAAGATTACAAAATGTGGGCTGGATTTCACTACCATCAGATGGATGGAGAGCTAGTTGAACAATTATACCTACGAAGTATATGCCAATGGCTTTGGGTTTATCTAGAACAAAAGTGGCATTCAGCTGGTTCAGACCACTTCAAGTGAACCGGTAGTAGCAACCTATGGGTGTGTACCTGCCCCAGAACTATGCCGGCCTATTTAGCCACATTTTCAAGCCACATGCATGCATGCAAGCCATGCGTGAAAACAAAGTTCACATGCAGAAGGTGCATGCACGACCGAAGTAAGTATGCACATGCTGAGCGAACCGGTAGGGAAATTATAAGAATCCCATCTCTGAGCTGGGAGGAAGCATTGAGTGGTATTCTGTGGGCACCATTCTGGCATGTGTACTGTTCAATGTGTATAAATGATTTGCAGAAAATAGGGGTTAGAAAATGTGGTTATCAAAACTAGAGGAATAGAAAACATTCTAAACAGCATTAACTTCAGAAGAACCTTGACAATGAGGAGAATCAGTAAGATTAATTTTAACAGGAACAATTGTGGACCCTATATTTGGATAGGAAAATCGTGCAGAATGCAGCTGCGAGAGCAATCATGGGCTTCCCAAGGTATGCCCATGTTACACCAACACTCCACAGTCTGCATTGGTTACCGATCAATTTCCGGTCACAATTCAAAGTGTTGGTTATGACCTATAAAGCCCTTCATGGCATTGGACCAGAATATCTCCGGGACCGCCTTCTGCCGCACGAATCCCAGCGACCGATTAGGTCCCACAGAGTGGGCCTTCTCCGGGTCCCATCAATTAAACAATGTTGGTTGGCGGGACCCAGGAGAAGAGCCTTCTCTGTGGCGGCCCCGACCCTCTGGAACCAGCTCCTCCTGGAGATCAGAACTGCCCCCACCCTCCTTGCCTTTCGTAAAGCTCTTAAGACCCATCTCTGCCGTCAGGCATAGTGGAACTGAGAAATCTCCCCCAGGCCTATATAGTTTATACATGGTATGTTTGTGTGTATGCTTGCTTTTAATAGTGGGGTTTTTAGTGTTTTTTAAATTATTAGATTTGTTACATTGTCTTTGTTATTGTTGTGAGCCGCCCCGAGTCTATGGAGAGGAGCGGCATACAAATCTAATAAATAATAATAAAATAATAATAAAGGCATGAGAGAATCACTCTGAGAGACATACATTCAGCAAGGATTTATCTGGGTGTCGGTGCATCATAAATGAACACGAAGCTCAAGTATCAGGCAGTTGCAAAAAAGCACGTACAATCCTAAATTGTATTAACAGAAATACAAGCAGTCATTTGGAAACCCAGGATATATGTCACTTCCAGAAGAGAAGATTGAAGAAACATATAACAGCTGCCTTCAATTATTTGGAGAGTTATTATGTAGAACATGGGGTAGAATTATTTTGCATTCTTCCAGAACAAAATATAATAAGCATCAGGCTTTAATTGTAAGGGGGCAAATTTTGGTTGAACAACAGGTAAAATTTTGTAACAATGAGAATTATTCAACAGTGGAAGATACTGTGTGAGGAGAGAGGACAGAGTTTCTTCCCCTGGATGTCCATTTATGAAATGAGGCTGCAGTAGATTCCTGTATTGCATTACATCACTCCAAAGTATCTTTTATCTCTTATATTCTATTATCAAATAAATCAATAGAATTATCTGTTTAAATTTTTAACAGAAATCATAAATGTCTATGCTGTTTCAGCACTGAGCAGCTATTTCTATATCCCACTAAGGTTTTTTTTAGGATTGGAAACTAGAGAAGGTTCTGCCACTAAACTCAGTCTCTCCATTCTAAAAAAAAACAAAAAACCACCACCATCAAACAACTTTAAGCTGTTAACACCAGTGCTAATTTTATGAGGTCCAGGCTGTCAGCAAAGTTTGTATTCAAGGGTAAGTAGATAGAACTCAGATCTATTT